>NC_077234.1:93657923-93752001 GCF_027887165.1 Monodelphis domestica | reverse complement strand
TAATGGGATTTTCCTAAAAAGACCAAGACCTGATCTTGTTGATTGATCTACTGATGGCCAATCTCTGATAAATCTCCAGCATCCTTACACCCACCTGTAACTTCGCCCTGATGACATGTTTCCGGGGTGCTGGCTGCTTTCTCCTCCTTTGTGTATGCCTGCAACTCCATATACTCAGTTCTTTGCTGATCCCGGGGTTAGTCTCTCTTGGAAAGCATAGTTACCTGTGTTTATTTGCTAGTGTCCTTGACAGCCAAAGCTAGAGAGAGAGCTTTGTTTACTTGAGCTGACTTCACCAACCCCTTACATGCCTTTTGTGGATCAGATTTTATTTACTTAGAAAAGCTGAGCTACTCACTTCTTCTGTTCACAATCCGGTTAAAAACATCCTTGTATCTTTCAAAATTGGTTTTAAACCTAAAAGAAAAACACATGGGTTTTAAAAATGCTAATTATATTTGCTTTAATGTTTCAGAGCACATCTAGCCTAGACATTGTGAGAATGTGGTGGAAAGTTTCACAACTCCAGAGATTATCTTCTATTCATTAGAGTATGCTTAGATAAGTGAAAGAACAGGCTTCTCTTCTCTCTCTCTCTCTCTCTCTCTCTCTCTCTCTCTCTCTCTCTCTCTCTCTCTCTCTCTCTCTCTCTCTCTCTCTCTCTCTCTCTCTCTTCCCCTCCCTCCCTCCCTTCCTTCCTCCCTCTCTCATTCTCTTTCTTTCTTTCTTTTCGTCCTTCTTTCCTTCTTTCCTTCTTTCCTTCTTTCTTTCTTTCTTTCTTTCTTTCTTTCTTTCTTTCTTTCTTTCTTCTTTCTTTCTTTCTTTCTTTCTTTCTTTCTTTCTTTCTTTCTTTCTTTCTTTCTTTCTTTCTTTCTTTCTTTCTTTCTTTCTTTCTTTCTTTCTTTCTTTCTTTCCTTCTTTCTTCTTTCTTCTTTCCTTCTTTCCTTCTTTCCTTCTTTCCTTCTTTCCTTCTTTCCTTCTTTCCTTCTTTCCTTCTTTCTTTCTTTCTTTCTTTTTTCTTTCTTTCTTTCTTCTTTCTTTCTTTCTTTCTTTCTTTCTTTCTTTCTTTCTTTCTTTCTTTCTTTCTTTCTTTCTTTCTTTCTTTCTTTCTTTCTTTCTTCTTTCTTCTTTCTTTCTCTCTTTCTTTACTTCTTTCTTCTTTCTTCTTTCTTCTTTCTTTCTCTCTTTTTTTACTTCCTTCCTTCTTCCTTCCTTCTTCTTCCTTCTCTCCTTCTTCCTTCCTTCCTTCCTTCCTTCCCTTCCTTCCTTCCTTCCTTCCTTCCTTCCTTCCTTCCTTCCTTCCTTCCCTTCCTTCCTTCCTCCCTCCTCCCTCCCTCCTCCTCCCTCCTCCTCCCTCCCTCCCTTCCTTCCTTCCCTTCCCTCCTCCCTTCCTCCCTCCTCCTCCCTTCCTTCCCTTCCTTCCTTCCTTCCTTCCTTCCTTCCTTCCTTCCTTCCTTCCTTCCTTCCTTCCTTCCTTCCTCCTCCTCCCTTCCTCCTTCCTTTCCCTTCCTTCCTTCCTTCCTTCCTTCCTTCCTCCCTCCTCCTCCTCTCCCTCCTCCTTCCTTCCTTCCTCCCTCCTCCTTCCTTCCTTCCTTCCTTCCTTCCTTCCTTCCTTCCTTCTCCTTCCTTCCTTCCTTCCCTTTCTTCCTTCCTTCTTCCTTCCTTCCTTCCTTCCTTCCTTCTTCCTTCCTTCCTTCCTTCCTTCTTCTCCCTTTCCCCTCATAGCTAAACCCAAATCTTTGAATAGATAGCTGTCATTAATATTCTCAATAATGGAATGAAAAAATTTATGATGAAAATGGATTGATTAGAAAAAAGTTTGGCTTTTGATGGCTTTCATTACAGAAATAAAATAAACATCTTGGATTTAGATACATTTGAAAATATCAAGATTATTCTATAAAATTACTAGGGTAATAGAGTGGATAGTATGAGAGGAAAAAAAATAATACTCATCCAGATACTAGTGATAGAAAAGATGACCAGTACTGAAAAGATAAAACTTGAAATGTTATTTGGAAAAATAATTCACTAAACGTAAAGCCAGTTCTCAATGATCCAGGGCCAGACAATGTCATGGATTATATTAAGGTTCTCTTTTTTTCTTTGTTCCTTTGAATTTTTCTCTTTTCATTGGAACCTGTGGCAGAAAATAGGTCAAGAAGGACCTTGAATGCAAATGAGTCCATTATGCTTTTTATTAGAAATCCCAATAAAAAGATGATGTAGGATCAGGTTTAAACAATGGCCAGAACAGGGTTTTGAGGTTCTCTTTGGATCTGAGTTGTTCATTCCCATCATTTCAATAGCAAGGACTGTAACCCAACCAAGCTATGTCATTGGGAAGACAGCAGCTGCAGCCAATAGCACTGAGGAGGGCATGAGAGTTTCTCTGTGCCATGGCTGTCCGAGGCTAACACACATGAGCAAGGAGAAGCAGGGTTTCTGCTAAAGATGTTCGGAACCCAGGCCTCATGCTGTATATAGGACATTCTGTAGCATAAGATAACTGAGTGACTGTTCCTTTGTGTCCTCAGAACTGTGAGGATTGATTCTCTCGCGTCCTGTCTTCTGTTGCAAAGTTGCCCATGGGTGTTGGACACAGAGAACATCAAAGGAATTTAGATGGGATCGATTTGTGTGGCAGGGTCAGAAGAGCTGTATCCTTGACAGCACCATCAGAACCTTTCTGTCTCCTTGACTTTGGGTCAGTATTAGGGATTAGGGGATCAGTCCCTTGAGCTTGGATAACTGAGAGCTGAATTTAAACAAAAACAAATCCTTACATGCAAGATGCCAAGAAAATCTTTAATTTGGTAAGAAATAATTCATTTTTAAGGAAAGACACACAAAATAAATAATATAGAATGAAAACCCAAAGAAGGGAGGAAGAGCAAACTATGATAAATCTTTCTGAAATTACTGTACTGTCATATTCCTGCTCTTCCCCTTCCCCTACTCCTGCTGTGTCAATAGGAAGCAAATGTGTGAGCAGCTCAGACCTTTGACTTCTATGGTCAGATCCCACACTGTGTACAGAATTTGTAAGTAGGACGGTGATAAACAAAAATCTTAGAATTCCAGAGTAAGAGCTAGAAGAGGCCATGGAGTTAAAATCTTTTTATTCTTTAGATAATAGAACTGAAACCCAGGGAGGCTGTGACTTGCCCAGGGTCATACAGTTAATAAATGGCAGAGCTGGGATTGGAACCCTTGTCCCCTGACTCCAAATTTAGCTCCCCTGCTGTAGACACTATCTCAATACTATCCATTAAAGGACAAATAGGATATAATAGAATTAGAAACCACATGAAAAGCAATCAAATGAATTGGGTATGTTTAGCCCAGAGGGGAGAAAATTGAGGATGCGATATCAACTGAATCATCATGCAATTTTGAGCAAATAGGTGACACAGGGGATAGAGTGCTAGGACTGGAGTCCAGAAGATCTGAATTCAAATCTGACCTCAGACACATACTAACTGTGTGACCCTGGGCAAGTCATTTAACCTCCTTTGCAGTGAGGAAGCCTATGGATGCTTAATAGTTGTGAGATCCTGGGCAAATCATTTTTACCTCTGCCCTGGTTTCCTCATCTATAAAATGAGCTGGAAGGGAAATGGCACTCTAATATCTTTACCAAGAAAACCCCAAATGGGGTCATGAAGAGTCAGACATGACTAAAAGAAAGGTTATTACATGTAAGAAAGATCACACTTATTTTTGCTTGGCCCTAGATGGTAGCAAAGAGCAATGGGCAGAAATTTCTAAGTCAGGTTTGAGCTCTAACATTTTCCAACAATCAGAGCTGGGCTGCTTTCTGACAAACTGAATTCGTTCTTAATGGAGATCTTCAAGTAGAGGTTGGATGATCACCTGTCAGGGATACCCCACAGGAAATTCCTGTTGGGATTGAATGAGTGGTGATCTTTGAAATCCCTCTCAAGTTGAGTTTTTGTGAATCTGGAATTCTTTGAAGACCATGTCTTTAGATTTTGCAGCCTTTCATAGGGCTTTGGAAATGAATCTAAATAGAGATGAGAGAAGGCTCAATGATAACCCATATTTGGGGTTAGTTATTAGAAAGACTAATAAATGAATTCATTATAACCTTGGAAAAAGAAGATCCTTTTGCTGGAAAATGATTGCATCCTTTTTGCTCCTTGTTTTTATTGGTGTTTCCTGGTCAGCAAAGGGAGACTCTTGTCTCCCCATCTTCAAGAAACTTATTTGTTTTATTTGTAATTACTTTTCTTGGTACTAAAATAACGTTCTGGGCTGCCATCCTACACGGACAATTGTGTATGAAGAGAGGGTGACAATGTATAGAATGCAAGGGAGAGGAAGGCTCAAGGAGCAAGTCAAATGGAGTGCTACTGATTTGAGCAGAGCTTTCTGGGAGTTCAGATAGGGTTTTGGAAGAGGATGCAGAAGCTAAGAATTCACCTGACACAACCTATTATAGTGGTAGAGAGAGTATGAACTTGGAGTGAGGAAGACCTAGGCTGAAATCCCAATTCGGAGATGCTTATTCCTCACCCCCCCCCCATTTATCCGTATGCTTTATTGTTTGAAGAATGATTTGTATATGTTTATTAATAGTAATATAATTATTAATAATGTTAATCATTAATATTAATTAATAATATAATTATTAATTATTAATAGTGACCCTGAAAAGATCATTTTTACCCCTCTGTAATTAGCAGATAGCAGATAGGGAACAATAGCATCTTCCTACCGGGGTTGTTGTAAGGCTTAAATAAGATAATATAAATTATTTTTTAAAACATAAAGTACGAGTTAATCCCAGCTATCATCTTCAACAAAAGATTATGTTTTTTAACATTTTATCCATTTTATTCTAATATTTTTGTTGTCTGGCCCTCTAATTAATTTCACTTGAAATTCTGGAATGGCCAATCCAGAGAAGAATTTTCATTTGTGAGGGCTTCCCTTATCAAAAGCCATTTGAAGAGGGGTGAATATGGTTAATAAGGGGAACAATTAATAAGGTGAGCAATACTCTGAAAATGTGAAGTCATCGTTGTCTGGATAAAAATGAATAAATAAATAAATAGCTGAAAATGAGTACTAAAGGCAGTATTGATGGAAAAATGGAGGAGGTGTCCCAAATAAGGGGTTACCATGAATTTCAAGGGCAGGAGAAAGGGAAGGTATATGTATGTATACATAGGAAGGGGAAGGGTAATCCCACACCTGCCTTGTTGGCAAGGAAAATAATAGTGGTGTTTCCTAGTCGCTCTATTTCTCCTTCTCTTCTGTTTGAACCCTCCTGTGGACTGCATGGAAGGAAGGGCTCTCCTGCTTATAAACCCACCCATAATGTGTTCCATAAGGGACCCACTTCTTAAACATTCCTTCTAGCCTTCTCCTTACATTATTTTAAAACTGTGATCAAATTTGTCAGTGAGTAAGCCACCAAGTGGACTAATTTAAGTTTCTTTTTCCTTGCTTTGTTCTAAAGTTTCAGCAGGTTAGAAAAATGTCTGAAAGACAGCTAAAAATGTTTTTTAAAAAGAGGGAAGCCCCCCCCCCCCAAAGTCTTGGATCCTAGACGGGTGACACACTGACACCTAAGTTACTTGGGCTTTATGGGGAGTCACCAGTATAGGGTATGTGTGTCAAAGTTATAATGAAAGTGGGAGGGGCTGTGGTACTGGTCTCAGGGTTCAGTGATCCAGTAGAAGATTTCTGTATCTGTGTCTGAGTCTTTATTATTAAGTTGGGGTCAAGGAAGCTACAAAGGGGGAATCACAGACTCAAAGCCAGAAGGGACCACAGACTTCATCTAATTCAACATTTTGCAAATTTAATTTTGCAAAGTTAATTCATTTTGCAGATGAGAAGAAACTGAGGTTTCAGGTAAATTAAGATTCTCTTCCAGGTAGGTAGTGGCAGAATGTCTTCTGGGCTTCTAATTAATTTTACCTCAAATTGTGGAAGGGCCAAGCCAGAGAAGAATTTTCATTTGTGAGGGCTGCCCTGCCCTTATTAAAAGCATTTTGAAGAGGGGTGAATGTGCTTAATAAGGTGAGCAATACCCCGAAAATGTGAACAGTCATTGTTGTCTACATTTGCTACAGAGTATCCAGCATCTCTATCTTTTTGAGTCTCACACTTTAACTTGCCTTTCTTTTCATCCCCTCCCTCTCTTTTTTCTCCACTTATGTTTTGTTCTATCACCTTCCTTCCTTTGGCAGCACATAATACTGTGGTACATACTTGGGGCAGCTTGGTGGTAATAGAAAACAGAGGACCAGACCTAGAATAAGGAAGACTCAAGTTTAAATCTAGCCCCAGACATTTATTAGATGAATGACCCTGGGCAAGTCACGTAACCCTATATTTGCCTTGGTTTCCTCATCTGTAAAATGAAGTGAAGGAGGAAATGGAAAACCACTCCAGTACCTTTGTCAAGAATACCACAAGTGGGGTCAGGAAGAGTCAGACATGTCTAAAATTGACTAAGTACCAACCACAACCACAAACTTTTACCCTCTCCACAGCCTGTAGGAGTTTCCAGCAGAAATGATAAAAAAGCGAACATTCCCATAGTATCTCACTGGATCCTCACAACAGACATAGTCACAAAGCTAGCATCACAGGTGGGATTGTCTCTCCTGACTCCAAAGCCAATAGTTTTTCCAGTCTCCACACTGTTTTAGGAAAGTGAGTGTTGGAAAACTACAATTGAGACCCTTTTTTTTACCAAGGAAAAGCATAGGAAAGCCTTTGCCTCCCTCCTTGCATACATTCTCCCCTCCAACACACATACCCATGAAGATACATCCTTCCTCTTGCCCTTGAGGGTAATGGTGACCTCTATGGGGACCTCTTCCTTTCCACCTTCTCCCCCTTCTGACCCATCTTAACCAGATATAATTTGGAAATGTTTTCTACTGAAGTGAGGCAGGAGCAATACTGTCATCAGAGAAGACTGCACCTGGGCAGGAAGAGGAAATAGTTGAAGAGTTTGGGAAAGAGAACATGAGCCTGGCATGGAGTGAGGCATGATAAAGTAGTTGGGGAGGGAGGGAGACTTCAATTATCAAAACATCTGTTGAAACTCTCTCTCTGCCAAAAACGGAGCTGTAACTAATTTCCTGACCTGCCTTGGTGGTAATTTCATCTTCAAAAGATGGAACAACCAACAAAGGGAAATTTTCTATTTTGGATCTGATTCTCACCAACAAGAAGAACTAGTTGCTGGATTAGAATGGATGAGACCCTTGATGGAGATGAATTAATCACTTCATCTTGGAATTTATAATAAGCAAGAAGAGCAAGGCTGGGCAAATTCTGGCATGGACCCTAGATTTTGGGAGAGAAGATTTCAAAGGGTTTTGAGGAAAGATAGTGAGGATGTTACATGTTAAATTTAACAAAGGGAATTGGCCCAGGAGGGATTAATATGGCACTGAAGACATAAGAGAAAAATTCCATTTTAAAGAGAAAGAAGGAATTGTTAAAAGAGACTGATATGGATGCACATGGACATCCCTAAAGAATTTAAATATAATAATATAAATATTGTGTGGAGCAAAAATAAAAAGGCAGGCAGAAGATGGAAGCCAAATCAGGTAATGGAAGATGCATAATCAAGCATGGCATGGTCCCTTATGAAAAATGGCAGCAGTGTTAAAGCTCAGCTTTATTCTTTTTTTTAATTTTTAACATACACTGTCATGTCTTATATTCTTGGTTCTACCTATGTCACTCTGCATCCATGTTTAGAAATAATTGTATTTCTCTAAATATTCCATTCATCCATATACCGTATTTAGTTTGGATCTTTTCCAGTTGAGGGGTATCCATTTTGTTTCCAGGTCTTTTCTATTGCATTTTCACAAACATTTGAAATCATGCTATTATATAATACACAAGACAGTGAAAACTGGGGAGAAGTGTTAGTACATTTGTTCGATTCAGATTTGGCTGAATGGCTGGACCCAAGAATCATCATTAAGAATTCAAAAAAACCTGGAAGGAGATGTCTAACAGGGCATCCCAGGGATTTCTATAGTTTTAACATTTTTATTAATGTTTTTGATATAGGAATAGAAGGCCCCTATCAGGTTTGTAGTTGGTATAAAGCTTACAGCTGATATGATTTAACAAGATCTCTTTTTTTAAAAATTCAGTTTTTAAAAATTTCAAAATCTACGTTTTGAGACTGAGTTCAATGTGAGCTAGGAGTGTGATATGGCAGCCAGGAAATTTAATGCAATTTTAGCCTTTGTGTCTAGGGTCAGGGAGAGTCATAGCCCAACATGCTGCACACAGAGTAAATGTTTGGTCAATGTCTGTGTCACAAATGAAAGACACTGAGTGAGCTGGAGCATTTAAAAATCTGAGGGTACAAATATATGACTGACCTGGGGATATTTTACCCAGGCCTATGAAGGGTGAGGCAGGGTCCAGGGTGAGGTGTAATGCTTCTGGGGAGAAGGTAGGAGGGCCAGGATAAAGCATGGACTCCTCTCTAGTGCTAGGTGCAGTGCTTGGAGAATAGTGGATACTTAATAAATACATGTTGACTAATTCCTTAAAAAAAAAAAAACCAACCCCAAACCAAAATAGGACTTCAGAGAGTCTGAGACAATTAAGTCATATTTGTTGATGATGCTGAGAGCATTTGTTGATGACACCAGAAGGATGAGCTATAGATATAAAGTGGAATAGATAAACCACTCCTAACATGCTCTGTTATAAAACGTAATGGCTAGAAAGAACCAATTCAAATATCATGGAACCACAGTCAGGATCTCACAAGATTTAATAGCTTCTACATTAAAGTAGCAGAGGGCTTGGAATACGATATTCCAGGAAGGTAAAGGAGCCAGAATTATGACCTACCCAACAATACTGAGTATAATCTTTCAGGGAGAAAATGGATATTTAATGAAATAGAGGACTTTTAAGTATTCTTGATTAAAAAAAAAAAAAGACCAGAACTGAAGAGAAAATTTGTCTCTCAAAAACAAGACTTGAGAGAAACATAAAAAGATCAACATGAAATTGTAGTCATAAGTGACTCAATAAAATTAAACAGCTTTTATTTCTACACAGGAGGATGATACATGTAATTCCCAAGAATTTGATCAATATTAAGTTAGCTTAAAAGGGGTTTACATAGTCAAAGGGAATGGGTATGAATTGATTATGTTGTAATGATCTCAGAAAAAGGCAGGGGTGAAAAAGGGATGCTTTGGAAGAAGTGGGGAAAGGAAAGGTAAACTGGAGATAATTTTCTCACATAAAAGGTGTGCAAGAAAGAGCTTTTATGATGGAGAGGGAAATGAGGGTGGTAGTGGGCAATGCTTGAACCTCAGTCTCACTGAAATTGGTTCAAGAGAAAAGAATGGAATACTATTATGCTATAAGAAATGTCTAGGGGACTGGCTTCTGAGAAACATGGCAAGTTCTATTATGAACTGATACAAAGTAAGGAGAACCAGGAGATGAGATCATTGTGTATAGTAGCAGCATTGTTGTAATGATGATCAACTCTGAAAGACTTGGCTACTCTGATCAATACAATGGTCCAAGACAATTCCAAAAGATTCATGATGAAAAAAATGCAATCCACTTCCAAAGAGAAAACTGATGAACTCTGAGTGAAAATTGAAGTATAATTTTCTCATTTATATTTTCTTGCTTTTTTGGGGAAATATAGCCAATATAAAAATCTTTTTTGCCTGATTTCATATGTATAATTTATATCATTTTGCTTACTTTCTCAGTAGGCATGGTAGAAGGAGAGAATTTGATCCTAAAAATTTAGAAACAATGTTCAAAATAAATAAATTAATTAAAACGCAGAAAAAATTTTTTAAAGTTTATATGAAAGCAGGTTGACCTGTGGGTGGTTGGATCCCTGTCACCTTCCCATTTCCCCCAGCTCCTTTTTGGCCTTTGCCATTGCCAATCACTTTCCTGTGCTGTGATCCCTTGCAGGTCACTCTTTGCCTAGATTTCTGACCCTAGAGTCCTTGCGTGGACCCTTACCTTGTGACTTAGCCCTGTTCTTTGGCAGGGACTTGATTCCTACTTTTGAGGCTGCCTCCCTACTAATTTTTCGTCTGTCCCTTCCAAAACCTCATTTTCTGACTGATTTCTGGATCCTGCTCTCTCTTTGGTCCTGGGTAATATGTGTTTCTGTGCCTTTCCAATCTACCTTTTTCTGGCCTCACTACATACAGGTGAGCAGAGACCAACTGACCTTCTAGGGCTGGCCCTCTAGACTTCATTTAAACCTTCCCTGGCCATTCGTGTTTCACTTTGGCTTATGTTCTGGCCTGACCCCTTAATTATAATGCAAAATATACCCATCCACTTACATGTGGGCAAGTCTCATTCGGGTATCTTGTTTTAGCCGAGCAGAGGGCGCCACGTCAATATCAGCTTCTTGTAATTCTCGTTCTAGCAATTCTTGTAGGATTATCCTAAACACAGTCTGATACGTCCTGGTAGGTGATGGCTATCAAACAAATCACAGAGCAAAAAGTCAGACCCTTCAGGAGTGGCGCTTTCCCACTTCACCTTTTTCACTAACTTCCTTTTTTTTTTTCAACCTCTCAAGGGAGCAAGTTCTATTACAGTTTATTATCCAGGAATGAGCTCTGGAGGAGTAATCCTTCTTAGCTTGAGGGGCCAGTTCCGTTCCTTTTAAAGAAGATGTGTCCTTAAAAGAGAATTTTCCTCCAGTGACGCCAGAAATCTTTCTGAGAAAGATCAAATTATCTCTTTTGTCCAGTGTGGTCCAGGCAGCATGGTGTGATCTGAGCAGAGAACTGAGACCTGGGACCATTCTAGTCTGGGTTTTGCTACTGATTTGCTCTCTGACCTTAAGTAAAGTCATTTGGCTTCTCCTCATCTATTAAACAAAAAGATTAGACTTGAATTCATCTACAGGTTTAAATACAGAGTTAAAGTCCTATTAATTCTATAAACAGAAATGCTTTTCATAAGTTAATGATCCACTAAAACATAGATTGCTAAGCCTCTTTGACTGTGTGCCCTTATCTGTAAACCATTTTTGAGCACACTTCCAACCAATATATAGTTACTTATAAATTATACATACACGACTGTATTAATAATTATGTACATTATATGGCTTACTTCCAGATAGGAAAAAAAAATCCCTTACTTTCCATTTTGGAATCACTACTGTGTATTGGTTCCAAGGCAGAAGAGTCGTAAGGGCTAGGCAATGAGGGTGAAGTGACTTGCCCAGGGTCACACAGCTAGGAAATGTCTTCACATGAAAATGTTAAATGGCGAAATAATATTTGATTCTGGAAATAATAGGGAACCACTGGAATATATTGAACAGGGGAATGATGTGATAAGAGCAGTGAGGTGGCTCAGTGGATAGGGCTCTTTGTCTGGAGACCTCAGACACTTATGAGCGGTGCAACCTTGGGCAAGTGTCTTAACTCTTTTTCCCTGTTTCCTCATCTGTAAAATGTGCTGGAGAAGGAAATGACAATCCATTCTAGTATCTTTGTCAGGAAAATCCCAAATGAAACCACAAAGAGTCAGACAGGGCTAAGGAACAACAAACCTCTGAAATGTTCTCTGCGCTCCATGCTGGATAGAGCTTAAGGCACAAGATGATCTCTTCTAAGTGCAAGAAGGTATTTTTTAGGAAAGCAGCTAGAAGAATGGGATAAAATACCAGCAATTTGGGGAATGATGTTTTTTGGTAATTTTTGGTGACCCCAAGGTCCAGGGTACACTAATGCTGTCCGTAATGTTTTCTTGGCAAAGATTCTGGAGTGGTTTGACATTTTCATCTCCAGTGGATTAAGGCAAACAGAGGTTAAGTGACTTGCCCAGTGTCTGAGGCCAGATTTGAACTGAATAGGAAGATGAGTCTTCCTGACTCCAGTCCTGGTGCGCTATCCAATGTGCCACCTAGTTGCTCCCATGCAAAAGGGTAAAAAGATATAAGTGGTTTGGAGATCACAGAGTGCTTTTCTTGCAGCCAGCCCTGTGGAATTTTTTCTCCTTGGAATTGGAAGGCCAGCCTAGAATAAAGGGGTGCAAATTATAGGGATACAGATATAAAAATTATTTTTTTAAAATAAGAATTGCTTGTGAATGGAATGGGTTACCTCAGAGAAGTAGTAAGCTCTTGCTGTAGAAACTGAATCTCTTATAGGGGATTATTGTCAATAGGATCCCATATTTGGACAAGAATTGGAGTAGAAGGCCTTTGAGCTCCCTTTTATTCATTCATTCATTCATTCATTCATTCATTCATTCATTCATTCATTCATTTGTTTATTTATTTATTAAAAACCCTTACCTTCCATCTTGGAATCACTACTGTGTATTGGTTCCAAGGCAGATGAGTAGTAAGGGCTAGGCAATAGGGGCAGGAAGACTCAACTTAGTGAGGTCAAATTTGGCCTCAGACATTTATTTGTTGGGTGACCTTGGGCAAGTCACTTATTTCCTTGTTTGCCTTGGTTTCCTCATCTGTAAAATGAGGCAGAGTAGGAAATGCCCAAACCACTCCAGTAACTTTGCCACAAAAACCCAAGTGGAGTCATGGAGAGTTGGAAATAACTGAAAAATGACACAACAGTGAATAAATATAATATTTTCTGCTTTTTATAAATGAGGCAGCTGATGCTTAGAGAGGTTGTTAGTTGCCTGGAGTGACATGGCTAGTAACTGGCAAATAGGACCTGACTCTAAATTCTTCTACTACACAATCCAGTGATTTTTTCCCTTCTACACCATGCTGTAATTTCTGACATCACTCTCTTAGAATGGGCTGATTTCTGAATTCACCTAATTCTGGAAATACGGGACATGGCTTATAGCTAACTCTCAGCTTCACTCCATTTGTACAATGCAAGGGTTCTTGAATTGGGGTCTGTGAACTGCAGTTTTTTAAATAACTATTTCAATAAAATCGATTTCCTTGGTCGTTCATATGTATTTTATTTTATACTTTCAAAAAAACATTATTCTGAGAAAAGTTTTGGGGGCTTCCCCACATAGCCAGTGGGGTCCATGACCCCGAAAAAGTTAAGGCTGCCTCATATAAAGCAGTAAGAAGCCAATTCCTTTCGATCTTGGGTGGTAGTTGTAGCAGTGAATGCTTTGGAGTGTTTCAGAGGAACAGTTTGGGAGTGAAGTAAAAGGACTGAAGTCTGGCAGATTTACCCTATGCAGTAGATGAAAGTGTGAAGCTGCCAAAGTGGCAGAGCTTCATCCAGGAATGTCTGGCAGTAGGGAAGTAAGGGAAAAAAGAGAAAGAAAAAGATTTTTATAAATGCATACTCTCAGTCTCAGATGCGACCAACTGGATTAACAACTCCCAGAGTGTTACTTCTGGTTATGAAACTGCCTCTCTTCCACAGGAACAGTTTCTTAGTAGGTTTAGGGTTGATGAAAAACTATTGTGCTTATTAGTGGAATTATCTAATGACAAGGTTGACCCCAGATTTAGGCTCAGTTCTCTGTGGCTAAGGTTCCTGGCTTTGAGGACTTGGGAAAGTGATTTTCATAAGATCAAAGGGTCATCAATTTAGAGCTGAAAGGAAAAAATTCAGAGACTACCTAGACAACTCCTCTTTTTTTTTTTTACAGCTGAGGAAACTGAGGTCCTGACTTCCCTAAGGCCAAAAGCTATTAAGTGGCAGACCCTTTGCCTCCAAACCCAGCGCTCTTTCTTTCCATCATTTATTTCATGCTCCATTGCCATTCCTTCTCTCTTGCTCTCAAGCAGTAGAGCTTGGACTCTTGGAGCAGTGGAAGCAAGGACCTATGTCAAGCAGTTGTTTTATGGGACTGCTGGTGTTCATTTACACACTTCTCTAAGTGCCTTTATATAAGCATTGACACATCTGAGGATCAGTGGCTGCATGGACCATTTTGTGCAATTTCCCTCCATCAAACATATTCATTGCTGATGAATATGGTAGCTACAGACTCAAAGCTCTTTCTCTAGGTCTTGTGTCCTCTGATGCAATTTCCAGTGTAGTTTTAGCAAATGTAGTCATTGTTTCTGCTTCTCCTCCTCTCCTTCCTTACCTTCTGTCTTAGAACTGATATGAAGTATCAGTTCTGAGGAATGCTAAGAGCTAGGCAAATGGGGTTAAATAACTTGGGGTTAAGTCACACAGCTAGGAGGTATCTAGAGACCAGATTTGAACCCAATTTTTCCTGATTGCAGGATGGCTGTTCTAACCATTATGTTAACTAGATACTCTTCCGCTGGGCTTCTACAGATTGGGTCCTCAGATAAGATGTACCTACCATCATCGGGTCTATATTTGAAGTTTTTCTAGTCTGGTTGGACCAGAAAGAAGAGTTTCACTGGCAAAGCTCTTGAGCACCTATGATTATTTCCATGTAACTGCTAGGTATCAGAGTAGGAGCTCAATGGAAGAACAATGATAATTTATTGTTCATATATGAACATGGTACTTCTAACTTATTGGCAAATGGTATGATGGAAAGAGCACTGGATTTAGAATTAAGGACCTGCATTCTGTAAGAGCAGTATGCAAAGGTAAAGATGGAACATTGGAAGAAGACATGATTAAAACCCATCTCAACTTTACTACCTATATGACTTTGGGAGAGTCATTTTCCTGGCCTCAGCTTCCTTATCTGTCAGGTGAAGGGATTGGGCTAGTTGACAAAAAGTCCCTTCTAACTTTGAATCTACGATCTTATACCAACAGACCCTTTGAATTGTTTTTCTAACAATTAAAAGGATTTGATACCAAATAACCACTAGAATATGGTACCTCTCAAGTAGAGTGCCTCATGTATGTTATGCATTTAAATGTTTGTTGAATTGAATCTAGCCAATTATGATCTGAAAAGAAAAAATAACAGGAGAATGAGTTAAGTTGGATTAGCTAAAGATTTTCATATACACTGGAAATCAGATGGGTTTGGGGCCATCTCCAAAATCCAAGAACACCAGATATAACCTTCACTGCCACTCCTGTTTCTGCTTAATTGCTATTAGCATTTTGACTTTGTCCTTGGAACATTCTGAAATGAAATCAGAGAAATCTTGCTTATGATTATCAGTACTTACATTTCTTGTTCCTTTAATATACATATCAGCCTGCTTTTCTGGACTGCAGCTTGCTTGATCCTTACCAAAAAGCATAAAAAGCAATAATAAAAAATTCCTTTAAGCTTTGTGAATCTGTAATATTTGCCTTTTAGAAAATGGGGGGAGAGGGGGAAACATACGGCTTGATATTCTTATTTTGTGTTGGACCTCTCAAACATATGAACACATTTGAGCAGATGGCTCACACTATTGTTGAATGGGAAGGAACACTTCCTCTCTCCTAGAGAGTAGTTTTTTTTCCATTCCTTTTTTGCCATATGATAAAAAGGGCAACAGAGGGCAACTACTGGTGGTGGTGGTGGGAATGAAATATGGAGATTTGAATTAAGTTTCAGTATTGCTGACTTGCCTTCTTGCTACCCTCTTTATGAATCTTAGTTGTCATGAGAGAGTGGCATATTCTCTTACCTGGAATTCTGTGTTCTCCCTTATAGCACTAATTCAATTTGATCTCTAGCTAAGACAAAAGTGTTACTAACATCTCATTAGTGCTGAACAACAATATTTCAAGGATCTAGAATTTTATTGGTCTAAGCCCATGTTGGTGAACCTATGGCACGTGTGCTAGAGGGGGCTGCTCATCTCCCCCTTTCCATGTGTGCCTGAGGACATTTTTCACATCTCATCCCACTGCCCAGAAGCCCAGTGGGAGTGCTTCCTCCTTTATCTGTCTGGGGTAAGGGAGTGGGCTCACATGTAGCTTGAGGGTTGCAGTTTGGGCACTTGGTCTCTAAAAGGTTTGCCATCACTGGTCTAGGCATTCCCATTGTAGGGAATAGACCTTGGAGAGCTGCTGGAATCAGAAATGTTGCCACCCTGTTGCCTTCTTGCTGAGAATCTGTCTGTTAATGTAGCTATGTGGGTCCTTGGATGACAGATACACAACTGGGCCCTTTCCAACATGGTGGAAAGGGAAAGAAGAAATAAACATTTACACAGCACCTATGTGCCAGATATTATGCTAATTGTTTAAATAATAATAGCTGATTTGAGCATCACAACAATCCTGTGAGGTAGGGGTTCTTATTAACTCCATTTTATAGATGAGGAAACTGAGGCAGAAGTTAAGAGACTTGCCAGCAAGTGTCTTAATCCAGACATTTAGATCACTTAACTGTCTCACTCACTTTAACTCAGGTCCTCCTGACTCTTGACTCCCCCGCCTCCCATCCACTATGCAATCTAATTGCTTTGAGCTTACATTCCATTGGCATAGCCTTTGGTCATCTCCAAGCTACAGAGGCATTAGCAGCGTATTTCAGCAGAGGAACTACCAAGGATGTTATGGATTTATAAGGACTATTTTAGGAATTAGCTTGCAGGTCTAGCTATCATTATTTCTATTGGAAAATAAGCAGAGTCCCAAACCACTGATACACACAGTACATCTGGGGAACACAATCCATTTCTAATGGATTCCAAAGTGTTCAGCCCAATTAAACAAATATTTATTAAGCATCAACCATGCACTATTTAGTATTCCCTCTGCAGTGGTAAATTTGGTTTGTACTTTAAGACATCAATTTGTAGTGGCTGTTAAGTTGAGCTGAAATTAGATCTTGATATGGTTCAAACTTTTTGGTCCTTTGGAACACAGTCATATCTGCTGTAATTTTTGTTTCCTCTCCAGGTCAGAGCTTAGAATAGTGCCATGCACCCAGGAGCTCATTCAATCACAAGATTACAGAATCTTTAAATTGCGAGGGACACTATTCCAATCCACATCAAAACAGGAGCCTCTTCTCCACAGTCTTAGTGATGTCATCTGCCATTTGCCTGATCGCCTCTCAGTGATGGGGAACTTACCACCTCCCAAGGTAATATCTTCCATTTTGGGGTAGTTTTAATTGTTAGGAAGCTTTTCTTGACAAGTCTAAATCTGCCTTTCTTCAGCTTTTACCCATTGCTCCTGGTTTTGCTTTCTATAATTAGACAGAAGTCTAACCCCACTTCCACATGACAGCTTAGTATATTCAACTTTTATAGAAATCAAATCATCTAAAATTCATGAAACTACCTTTTTAACCCAAAGTTAATAAAATGAGTTAGCACTCAGTACTGTTGATGTTGGAATAGGAACAGTAACAGATTAACTGAGAAATATAATTTGGAGCAAACAGGGCTTATTCAATTTGCCAACAGGGCAGTCTCACTTTATAAAAACCCTTACCTTCTATCTTGGAATTAATACTATGTACTGGTTTCCAAGGCAGAAGAGTGGTAAGGGCTAGATGGGGGTTAAATGATTTGCCCAGGGTCACACAGCTAGGAAGGGTCTGGAGCCAAATTTGAACACAGGACCTCCCATATCTCAGCCTGGCTCTCAGTTTATTGAGCTACTTAACTGCCCTCCAAGCCATCAGTTCTTAAGAAGGTGGGATGTAAATGTTATTGAAACACACATTTTATGTCCAGTGAGTTCTCCTTATTTTTTTCTTTTCAGTTTATGCCTGGGGTAGTGATTTTAAGGAGAGAATATGCCTACTTTAGTTTTTGTAGCCAAAACGAAACAAAACGAAAAGCCCAGTCACATCAAGGCTTGCTGGTCTCTAATTTGTTTATCAAAATCTGAAAAATAACTTCTCCAAAGGGTGAGGATCATTGGATTTGGAGATCCTTGAGAGTAGGACTGCCTTTTGTCACTGTGTGATCTTCGAAAGATCTTGAAGAATGGGAAAGGTATCAGAGATCTGGAGGAGGACAAATGTTTCCATTTTGTTTTTAAAGGGAAGAAAGGTCAGTCTGCAAACCAAGAAAAATGAATAAGCACAACTAAGTCGGGCAAAATTCTGGAACATATTGGTAAGAGTTTATGGCGTGGGGGGTGGAGCAGGAGGGGGCAGCTTGGTTCTCAGTGGATTGAGAGCTAGACCCAGAGATGGGAGGTCCTAGGTTCAAATCTGGCCTCAGACATTTCCCAGCAGTGTGGCCTTGGGCAAGTCACTTAACCCCCATTGCCTAGCCCTTATCACTCTTCTGCCTTGGAGCCAATATACAGTATTAGTTCCAAAATAGAAGGCAAGGGTTTTTGTTAAAAAAAAAAAAAAGAATTGCTGGCTTGTATAATACTTAGAAAAGGAAATTGATGTTGACAGCTTGGTTTCATCAAGAAATGGCAATGCCAGACTAGCCTCATTTCTTCTTTTTGACAGAATAATTTGACAGCTAGATCAAGGGAATAGTGTAAACATGTTATACATAAGATTTCAGTGAAATATTTGACAAAGTCTCCCCATATGGGAGCTCCCTTCACTTGTGCAGATCAACAAGTCATTTATATCATTGAGTATTAAGAAGTTGCTGGGGATAAATGATGGAGGGGAGGTGGAAAAATTGGGACATTAATATACTGTCAGTGGAACTAGGAACGGATACAATCATTTTGGAGAACAATATGGAATCATGCCCAAAGGGCCATAAAATTTGCAGACACTGACCCAATAATATCACTATGGAGTCTGTATCCCAAAGAGAACAGAAAAGGATTTAATCATACAAAAATATTTTTAGCAGCTCTTTTTATAGTAGTGAAGAACTGGAGGCTGAGGGGGTATCTGCCAGTTGGGGAATGGTTGAACAAGTTGTAACATATAGTTGTAATGGAATATTATTGTACCGTAAGAAATTATGAACAAGATGAATTTAAAAGAAACCTGGAAAGATGTATGAACTGATGCGAAGTGAAGTGAGCAGAACCAGGAGACCACTGTATATAGTAACAGAAATATTATATGATAATCAATTATGGAGGAATAAAGTACTATCAGCAAAACAAGCTTCCAAGATAACCCAAAGAGACTCATGAGAGAAGTGCTATCTACAGTCAAAGAAGAACCTTTTGGAGTCTGATTGCAGATCAAAGCCTGCTTATCTGTCACTTTATTTCCTTTGCGAGTTTTAAAAAATCGTATGTGTGATTTGTGTCTTCTGTCATAGTATGGGGAATATGGAAATGTGTATTACATGAAAGCACTGATATGACCTATATCAGATGATATAGAGCCTGTGGAGGGGGAAGGAAGGGAGGGAAGGAGAGAATCTGAATCTTAAAATGTCAGGAAACAATTGTCAAAAGTTGTTTCTGTGTGTAATTGAAAAAAAATTTTAATTTAAATTAAAAAAAAAAAAGAAGTTGTCAGGACCACAGAAAGGTTACAGAGCTAATATGTGCCAAGAGCAGGAATTGAACCAATTTCTTCCTGATTTTAAGACTGACCCTCTATCCACAGTGCCACAATGGCTCTTATAGAGAGATTATACAATTGTCAGATTTGTAGGTAATGCAAAGCTGAAGGAGATCCACTAACATATTTGGTGATAAGAGTACAGATCTCCAGAGGCCAAAAGAGATTCTTGGTCAGGCACACGTTGGACAGAATGCCCAGTGGGATTTGTTCCAGCTGTGAGGATAGGATTCCCTCTGCTTCTACCTCAAAGCAGACCAAAGGAAGATTTGAAACAGAAGTGAGCCATTAATACAGAATCCCAGAACCTCACGATTGGAAGAACCTCAGAGGACCTATGCAAGAATTGTCTTTACAATATACCTAACAAGTCGTCATCTCATCTTACCTTGAGCTCTCATAGAGGGAAATCTACTACCTTCCCGAGTGTTCTGTTCCACTTTTAGGTATCTGGTCCATTTCACTTTTAGGTAGATGTATTGAAGAAAGTTTTTTCCTTGTATCAAAACTAAATCCATCTCTTTGCCACTTCTCCCCAGTGCTACTACTTTAGACCTCTTGGAACAAGCAGAATTAGTCAAATTCTTATTCCACAAGACCAGAACCATCAGTCATTGTTCACAGTCTGAAATCTCACAGACATAATCAACAGCCTGGCAAGGATATAGATGTTTTTACTCTATGTATTTTTTCTCAATGCCATAATTCTATTAATTTCCCAATGAAAAGTTGCAGGTTTGCCTTCTGTATAGAACTCTTTCATAATAAAGCTATTCAATAGTATCTTTTGAGCATTCCAAATTTGATATTTATAATTTTCTACCAGTAATATAGTATCATTGCATGTAAGAGAAATGAGCTTCTAGCAAAAAATATCGTATAAACTATACCAAGGACTTTTGTCAACAAGGTCAGCAAAACACAGAAAATACTTATTCACAGTATTGGCAGATTAAGTTAAAAAATGCGAATTGTTGCTCTAGTTCTTTAGGTACAAGAATATATTGTATCTGATTCTACTTTTTGCGAATTTGTGCCAAAAGTGCTAGTTTTTGCTAGAGATTATCAAACTAGATCCAAGTGAATTCCTACCATTGCAGTTGAGGCTATGTTACGGGTCTTGTGTTATAAAAAAGCCCAAGAGTAGATGTGGAATACTGTGGTGTTATCATGAACATCAACTGCAAAAGGGTTCTTCCTGAAATGACATGGCAATAGTACATTCATTAGGAGCACCTTATCTAGACCCATTCTTGGTCTTGATGACTGACTTATAGTCAGAAAGTGAAAGCAAGAACTAGTTCTTTTCTAACTATAATGAGCTGAAGATGACCTAGTAGCTACTGTCCACATCCACAAGAGAACAGAGACAACCTAACCTAAATGGATATTCTCTTACTGGTTAAAAGATTCCATAAGTTCAAGGGGGGAAGGGCAGTTACCTTATGAGTTGATGTTAGTGTTTTATTCCTCTCTTTCTTAGGTGGGGTTTGTCATGGCAATTTTTGAAGCAATAAAACAGTCAGAGGAAGACTTGTTCTTCTATCTATTACTTATTTCTTGAAAAAAGATAAGATGGGTAGAACACTCTGCAAATGTTAAAGAGCTATGTCAGTGTCAGCTATCATCATTATTAGTACTGCCATTGATCCCAAGCTGCTTCTTTCTTCCAAAGCACATCTTCTTACATCAACATTATCCTGATGATGCTCAAGGATTTTGAATCATGAAACATCATGACAATGACACCTGGTGGGCAGATACAAATTTGAATGGTGTGCAAGAAGAGCCTTAAAAACACCATCAATGCTATGTGTGAACAGAAAAGGAAGTGGTCCAACTGTGTGGCAAGAGGGAAGCGCAGAAGATGGGGAGTCAGAGTGTTGCACTTCTAGCCATGGAATAGTAAAAGACCCAGAAGGAGGCTTCTAGTATGCTGAGTAGATCTTTCTGAGAAGATTGGTAAAAAGACACCTGACAAAGACTGTAGGAGATGAGAACATATGGATGGATTGTAATCTGGTCTGGTGAAGGGAATGCTTATATCCATGAGACTAGTGAATCCATTAAAATATAAAAATAAATTCATAGACCATATTAATACCTACAGATTATTCACTGATCCATTTTAAAATTTATCGAGCATGGGAATTATAATATCAAAGGGAACTGAATGAGATAAGACTGGAAAGACAAAATGGGAACAAATTGTGGAGGGTCTTGGATGCCACGTCAAAATATTTGAACTTTCCTCAGTAGGCAATATTTTAAGACTCACCCTCTATCCATAGTGCCACTATGCCTCCCATAGATAGATTACGATTTGTAGGTAATGTGAAACTGAAAGAGATATTGTGGAAGGCAAGGGAGCTAGGATTATTACCAAAAATAGCCTATCCAGCAAAACTGAGTATAATCCTTCAAGAGGAAAATTTAATGGATATTTAGTGAAATAATAGATATTTAATGAAACAGAGGATTTCTAAGCATTCTTGATGAAAAGACCTGAGCTGAATAGAAAGCCTGACATTCAAATACATGACTCAAGTGAAGAATAAAAAGGTAAATGTGAAAGAGAAGTCATAAGGGACTAAATAAAATTAAACTGTTTATATTCCTTCATAAGGAGATGATACATTAGAGAATTACAAATGAAAACAACTCTGAGGTACCACCTCACACATTTCAGAAATGACAGATTGTGTACAGGATAAAGAAAATAGGTATTTAAGTACTCTAATGAACTTTTGGTGGAGTTGTGAGCTGGTCCAAACATTCTGGAGAACAATATGGGACTACGTCTAAATTATAAAACTGCATATTCTTTGACCAAGCAATATTATTTCTAAGTCTGTATCCTGGAGAGATCAAAGAAAAAGGAAAATGACCAAGATGCCTAGGAACATTTATAGTGGCTCTTTTTGTGTGATGGAAAAGAACTAGAAATTCTTTGAAAGTGTCCTCATCAATTGGAAAATAGTTGAACAAGTTGTGGTATAGGATTATGATGGACCCTTATTATGCAATAAGAAATGACAAGGGGGGAAGCTGGGTAGCTCAGTGTATGGAGAGCCAGGTCTAGAGACGGGAGATCCTAGGTTCAAATCTGGCCTCAGATACTTCCCAGCTGTGTGACCCTGGGCAAGTCACTTGACCCCCATTGCCTAGCCCTTACCACTCTTCTGCCTTGTAACCAGTTCCAAGATGGAAGGGAAGGGTTTATTTTTTAAAAAAAGAAATGACAAGGGGGATGGCTTCAGAAAAATACAGCAAGATTTATGTGAAGTGAGAAGAATTAAGAGATCATTGTACATAGAAATAGCAGCATTTTAATGATGACCAACTATGAAAGAGTTAACTACTCTAATCAATACAATGATCCAAGAGAGTTGAATGCCAAAATGAATAAATGCCATCTACTTCCAGAGAGAGAACTGAAGACCTCTGAATTCAAATTGGAGTGTAATTGTTTGTTTCTTTTGGGGATATGGTCAATAAGGAAATATGTTTTGTATGACTTTGCATGTATAACTGATATCATATTGTTTGCCTTATGAGCAAGTTGGGAAGGGGTAAAAGGATAGAGAGGATTTGGAACTCAAAATGGAAAAAGAATCTTAAAAATAAATAATGAAAAAATTTTAAAAGGTTAAAAAAAGAAGGGG
Source organism: Monodelphis domestica (assembly GCF_027887165.1). Lineage (NCBI taxonomy): Eukaryota > Metazoa > Chordata > Mammalia > Didelphimorphia > Didelphidae > Monodelphis > Monodelphis domestica. The sequence continues at coordinate 93,729,010 of NC_077234.1, read as the reverse complement.
TGATGATCGAAATTTGGGATCCATCTTATATAGAAGTGATAGTTGAAGCCATGGGAGTGAATGATATTACAAAGGAAGAGAAAATACAGAGAAGATTAAGAAGAGGGTCAAGGAGGGTTGGTAGAACCAGTATAGGAGAGAGAAGGAATGGTAAGAAATAAGAATGAGAATTGGGAGAAAGTGGCTAGCTCTGCAGCCCAGAGAAAAGAATGTCCATAAAGAGAGTCTGACTGGTCCAAAGGGATGAAGGAAGATGAAGACTAAATAAGAACCATTGAATGGGCACCTCAGGAGCTCAGTTGATAGAGAGCCAGGCCTGTGGATAGGAGATGCTGGATTCAAATCTGGTCTTAGACACCTAGCTGTGTGACCCTGGGCAAGTTACCTAAACCCCATTGCCCTTACTATTCTTCTGCCTTGGAACTGATACTTAGTATTGATTCTAAGGCAGAAAGTAAGGGTATAAGGAAAAAGAACCATGGAATACGACACTCAGGACATCTTTGGTGATCATTGAGAGACAATTTTCAGTAGAATTCTGGGAATGCTCCAACACAGCTCAGCAGCAAGAACTAGAAAGAGAAATCCCATTCAAAATCACCTTAGACAAAATAAAATACCTAGGAATCTACCTCCCAAGACAAACACAGGAACTATATGAACACAACTACAAAACACTTGCCACACAACTAAAACTAGACTTGAACAAATGGAAAAACATTAACTGCTCATGGATAGGACGAGCCAATATAATAAAAATGACCATCCTACCCAAACTTATTTATCTATTTAGTGCCATACCCATTGAACTACCAAAATACTTCTTCACTGATTTAGAAAAAAACATAACAAAGTTCATTTGGAAGAACAAAAGATCAAGGATATCCAGGGAAATAATGAAAAAAAAAAACACATATGATGGGGGCCTTGCAGTCCCTGACCTAAAACTATATTACAAAGCAGCAGTCATCAAAACAATTTGGTACTGGCTAAGAAACAGAAAGGAAGATCAGTGGAATAGACTGGGGGAAAACGACCTCAGCAAGACAGTATACAATAAACCCAAAGATCCCAGCTTTTGGGACAAAAATCCACTATTCGATAAAAACTGCTGGGAAAATTGGAAGACAGTGTGGGAGAGACTAGGAATAGATCAACACCTCACACCCTACACCAAGATAAATTCAAAATGGGTGAGTGACTTAAACATAAAGAAGGAAACCATAAGTAAATTGGGTAAACACAGAATAGTATACATGTCAGACCTTTGGGAGGGGAAAGGCTTTAAAACCAAGCAAGATATAGAAAGAATCACAAAATGTAAAATAAATAATTTTGACTACATCAAACTAAAAAGCTTTTGTACAAACAAAACCAATGTAACTAAAATCAGAAGGGAAACAACAAATTGGGAAAAAATCTTCATAGAAACCTCTGACAAAGGTTTAATTACTCATATTTATAATGAGCTAAATCAATTGTACAAAAAATCAAGCCAGTCTCCAATTGATAAATGGGCAAGGGAAATGGATAGGCAGTTCTCAGATAAAGAAATCAAAACTATTAACAAGCACATGAAGAAGTGTTCTAAATCTCTAATAATCAGAGAGATGCAAATCAAAACAACTCTGAGGTATCACCTCACACCTAGCAGATTGGCTAACATAACAGCAAAGGAAAGTAATGAATACTGGAGGGGATGTGGCAAAGTAGGGACATTAATTCATTGCTGGTGGAGTTGTGAACTGATCCAACCATTCTGGAGGGCAATTTGGAACTATGCCCAAAGGGCAACAAAAGAATATCTACCCTTTGATCCAGCACTGCTGGGTCTGTACCCCAAAGAGATAATGGACACAAAGACTTGTACAAAAATATTCATAGCTGCGCTCTTTGTGGTGGCCCAAAACTGGAAAACGAGGGGATGCCCATCAATTGGGGAATGGCTGAACAAACTGTGGTATATGTTGGTGATGGAATACTATTGTGCTAAAAGGAATAATAAAGTGGAGAAGTTCCATGGAGACTGGAACAACCTCCAGGAAGTGATGCAGAGCGAGAGGAGCAGAACCAGGAGAACATTGTACACAGAGACTAATACACTGTGGTATAATCGAACGTAATGGACTTCTCCATTAGTGGTGGTGTAATGTCCCTGAACAACTTGCAGGGATCCGGGAGAAAAAAACACCATTCATAAGCAAAGGATAAACTATGGGAGTGGAAACACCGAGAAAAAGCAACTGCCTGAATACAGAGGTTGAGGGGACATGACAGAGGATAGACTCTAAATGAACACTCTAATGCAAATACTATCAACAAAGCAATGGGTTCAAATCAAGAAAACATCTAATGCCCAGTGGACTTACGCGTCGGCTATGGGGGGTGGGGGGGAGGAAAAGAAAATGATCTTTAACGAATAATGCTTGGAAATGATCAAATAAAATATATTTAAAAAAAAAAGAATTCTGGGAATGAAGTCAGATTGCAGGGGCTTTTTAAGCAAATGGGTATTGAGGAAGTGGAAGAGTTAAATATAGACTTTTCAAAAAGCTTGGTCATGAAGAGAAGGAAAATATAATGTAAATAGATAGTAGAGGAAGTAGATGGAACAGCAGGATATTTTTTAAAGGACTGAGGAAATCTGGGTATATTCATAGGTAGTTGGAATGGAGCCAGAAGAGGAACCCAAGATCACTCCAGGACCTCCAGTGTCTTCACACTGAAGAAGCCACACTTAGGTTTGGTGTCTGCATAGAGACAGGCCAACTCACTGCTTAAACTTGGGCCATAATACTGTATTTATGCATCCTGCTAAGGTCTGCAAAGTGTTTTAGAGACATTATCTCACTTGCAAGGTAAGATCTGGGATTTTCCTTATTTTGTCACCGATCTCTCTACTAAATGCTCCAGCCCTGAACTTGGTTCATAATGATAACAGCATCTCAGCTTTAGGAGAAAAGCAACTTTCCTTCCCTCTCTTTGTACACAGAGATAGCCAGAGATCTCGAAGAATCTCTTGCCCTCCCCAGCAACCACATCTTTCCTGAAGGGAATTTCCTAATAAGATAAGAAAAAACATCTTATAGGAGTGTCAAAGACAGACAAGAAATTCTTCATTGAAGAAAGCAGAGGATTTCCTGCTTCCTCTCTCTATAAGCCTGAGCGTGACGGTCTTACAGTATATGGTAATGTGGATGACTTTCAGAACCAACTAGCTTTCTCTTCAGGTGCCGTATTATTGACAGCAGGATTTCTCTCTAGCCAAATGGTCAGGCTGTCAGAAATAATCATGTCTTCTGTTCAAAAGCACAAGTTAGGAGTCCCTGACTTATGGGTGACAAGAGAGGATCTAACTAAACTGGTGGTCTCTCTCTAGTCCTTACACATATTCCTTTCCCATCTTGATGACTTGGCACTAGTTGTCCCCCATGCCCAATGTGCCTTCTCTCCTCCCTTGAACCTCATAGAATACCTTTTCTTCCTTTGAGATTCAGCTCACATACCGCCATCTACACCAAGTCTTCTTGACCTTTTTGGGGTCATGAATCCTTCTGTCAGTCTGGTGAGGCTTACAGATCCCCTTTCAGAATAATATTAAAAAAACTCAAATCCTTACCGTCTGTCTTAGAAACAATACGGAGTATTGGGTCCAAGGCAGAAGAGCAGTCAGGGTTAAGTGACTTGCCCAGGGTCGCACAGCTAGGAAGTATCTGAGGCTGGATTTGAACCCAGAATGTCCTATCTGTTGACCTGGATCTCTATTCATTGAGCCACCTGATTGAGCTATGCCTGATTATAGCTTCTTTAAAAAAATCTGTCAAGAAATTAGGTTTAAAAATAAACGTACAGTACACTGATCCCCTCCCCACCTATCCTTCAGAATAATGTTTTTAAATAATTGAAGGCAATGCTAAATTTCCACTCTAGGTTAGTAAAAATAGAGGTAATTTTTTTACCTATTATAGTTCATAAATCCCACCTCCCCAACCACTTCCCCCCAACAATCCAAAGACCCCTGGTGTTACTATTAGATTATGCACCCATTTCCTACATTGTCTTTCATGATCCCCCCAACTTCTATGCCTTTTCTGACTACGAAGTATAACTACCTTGAATCATTCTTTGTGTTTATGCTCTCCATGCATCCATATATAGCCACACGTAGGTACACATACATATAAAATATTCACAGAAACATATACATACATGCTTGTTTAATTGTAAGCGCCTCGTTTTGTAATATTTTTTGTATTTGCATCCTCAGGACCTATCTCATAATGGATTAAATCATGCTCGCTGATTGTAGGTTGACAGTGAATGGAAATGAATATTCCTTCTGGTAAAACAGAATGTACAAATTGCTGGATTCTGCATTTTGGTCCCTCTGGCTTGGCTGGCCCTTCCTATGGGGCATGGCTTTTCTAAAGAGAATTCCCAAGAGCCCCTTCAACTCCTTGATGGGAATGACAGTGGCTTCTCTTAGTTTGGTTACTTACCTCCTCTCTTTCTCTCTAAACTTGTCAATGAAGTGTACTATATAAAGGGTTCCAAGTGTGACAAGCTATGGTGGTGAATTTGTGATGCCCAAGTGTCAAGTAGGAAACTGTTCTATTTGGAATGGAAACTCATATTAGATGTTCGATGACATTGACGGAGAGTTCATCAGTTTCACATTAATCTCTCTCTTTTTTGTAAACCCTTATCTTCTCTTATTATCAGTTCTAAGACAGAAGAGCAGCAAGGGCTAGGCAATCAGGGTTAAGTGACTTGCCCAAGATCATACAGAAAGTATCTGAGGTCAGATTTGAACCCAAGTCCTCCACACTCCAGGTCTGGTACTCCATCTACTGCACTCCTCAGCTGCCCCACACCTTATTCTCTTCATGCTTGCCACAATGTCTAAGGTTTTTAGATATTTATTATTCATTTCTATAAAGTAACTACATGTGAAAAAGTATAATTTAACTGACAGAATTTTGCAATTCTGACATAATTTGGTTTTATTGTGGAGATAACTTTTATTATGCACTTAACACTGAAATAACTAGCTTAGGAGGGGACCAAATAGCCCTGTGTGTGTGTGTGTGTGTAGGGATGAGGTCCTGTTTTGTTTTTATTACCATATTATCAAGTGCAACTGATCTTTAATTTGTATTCACCAAGTATGAGGTTGTTGAATGGAAATGAATGAAATCTAATATTTTTATTAGCCTTTGCTAGGCATACTAAATGAAAGGCACTAACTGAGATACCCAACTTACATAAGCCATACCTGCCCTCATGGAGCTTATAGTCTAATACAGGTAAAAGACACATCTGTGGACAACTAGGGTTTAGAGGGGCTAGACTTGTGATTTCACTGGGAAGGAAACTCCCCTTGCCAATGTGGGTCAACATGCCTGTAACTTAGTCTTAGACAGTTGCCTGAATGCTGAGAGATAAAGTGATTTATCCAGAGGCCTGGGGGTAATCTCTCTCTCCACTATATCATGCTACCTCCTCAAAATTACTCTTCATACATAACCCACAAGCACATAAGAGAATTGTAACCTCAGTGGAGTTTGGATGGAAAAGTTCTTCCCAACAGTGGGCATCAAGGAGAGTTCCTCGGAGGACAGGCATTTGAAGCAGGCATTAAAAGAGAATCTTTTAATGATGAGTGTTTAAAAAAACAGGAAGAAGACAAATAAGTCCAGCTTGGTGGAAGCATAGAACAGGTAGAGGAGAATTAAAAAATAAACTGGGAAAGAAGAAGGTGGAGAGCCAGGAGTACCAGATAAATTAATTTGATAGGGAGACTGGGAGCCATTTAGAGATTTTTGAGTCAAGGAATGATATAACTAGATACAAGGAAGAAGACTCTGGTAGTTTTATAAAGCATGGGTTGGAAGGGGGAAAGAACAGAGATGGGAAAACCTATTGAAAGATCACAAAACAGTTCAGGTAGGTAATGAGATGGGCCTCTACTAGAGCAATGGACATGGGAATAGGGAAGAGAAATGGACACTATAATTAGTATTTTAGTACTTGGGGGCAAGTACCATGAAATACACCTTCAAATTAACCTATTTAAGGCAAAATTCAATTAAAAGGCACAAGAGAGACATCCCAGGACACCATCAAATGGAGGGAAGAAAATAATACAATAGAAGAGCACTTCATTTGGAGTCAGAGGGACGGGGCTCAGCTTTTGTCCTTGATACTTACTACTGGTGGATCTTTAGACAAGACAATTTTTCTCCATTGGCTTCAGTTTTCTTGTCTGTAAGAGGGTTGGAGTAGATGACCTCTTACTTATTTTCTGAATCTATTACCATTTTCTGGTCTCTGAATAATTTTTTCCTATATTTATGGAAATTTATTTTAGATCCTTAATAAGAATTCAAGTTCTAAATTATATTCCTGTGACCTCATGGCCATGGTTGGGGAAGGACACTATTGGGCTGGAGGGCAGTGAAGGATAGGATCAGGCCAGAAAGCAATTTAACAGAGGTATAGTCACATGGAAAGGATGTACCCAGGAGGAAACCAAGCTACCTAGTAACTTCCTAATTTATCTAATTATTCTCTCTAACTAAATGCTAAACTCAGTTTTTTTGTATTGTCAGTAAATGTGAGTGCCCTGAGGCCAAAGCCTGGGGGCTCCATTCTTATTATAGTTTTCATTGTAGAGGTAGAATTGATAGGAATTAGTCAATGACTAAATGTGAGAGTTGGAGAAGAGGTAAGAACACCTGAAACTGAAAGTTTTGAACTAGGGAGACAGGGTGAATGGTGGGATCACTGATAGAGATAGTGAAGACAGAAGAATTAGCACATGTAAGGGGAAAAGTAATGAACTCAGCCAGAATCAGTCCTAAAACAATACAGGTGCTTAGGGATGGATAAGTTCCTTTTGTTGCCCAAAACATTTGGATGAACATTTATTATGTGGGTGAATATAGACCTAGCCTGGGGGAATGTCATTGTAGAGAAAGTAAGTCTGAATCAATTTCCCTCCAACTGTCTATAAAAAGTGTTTTGCCCTGGCACGTAGATAAGCTACTATTTTTGCCCTTCAAAAATCCTTAAAAGTATATTTTGGTCACATGGTCTCACAGGTCTAAATTACTAGTTGAGAGCAAGAAAGTCTATGGCCAAAACAGAAAGAAAAATATATAGAACTTGTAATTCAGCCTTCTTCCTCCTGCATTTCTCCTGACCACTTTGGCTAAAAATATATTAATGAATATTTTTCCCATTTTTATTAAAATTAATTTATATCCTTTTTAGAACAGTAATAAGAATAATAACACATTTATAAAGGACTTGAATGTTTGGAAAGCAATTTACATACATTATCCACAACACATAGATGCTATTATTATCCCTATTTTACAGATGGGGAAACTAAACTAGTAAATTTCTGAGAAGAGATTTGAATTCAGTTCTTCTTCACTCCAAGCCCACTACTATAGTTAATAGGCTGTCCTGTATTCATTAGAGCTTTTGGGTGTTAGACTTGAATTATTAGCAACTGGGGGTAAAGTAAATAGTGTGATCTACTTGGGCATCAGGAAGACCTAGGTTCAAATGCTGCCTTGGACACTAGCTTAGCTGTATGACCTTGGGGAAGTCACTTTAACCTCTCTTGGCTCAATTTCCTCATCTGTAAAATGAAGATAATAACGTTTATCTTACAAAAGGGTCATTGTAAGATATCTCCAATAATATATGTAGAAGTACTTTGCATATCTAAAGTGCTAAGTAAATGCTATTATTATTATTATCTTCCTACCCCCAAATCATGAAGTACCTAAGGGTTCTATGGCTTTCTCTGAAGAGGTACAAGATATGAATTAAGAACGCTACTCATATAGATGGCAGCTTAGTAGTAGTGAAAGCCTGAGACCACTCTGAATATCCTTCCACACTGATCTTTAAAAGGTACCTCAAAAGGACAGGAGTCAAAGCAGGATGAGTGAGGGTTTTTTTTCCACTGAACACAATATGAATTTTAGGCAGAGAGAATAGATTTCCACAATTTAAGGGGGAACTGGAAACAAAATTGCAGACAGAAAAGGGCAGACCAACCTACTGTGCCAGACTCAGAACCAGGGCACAGGCAACTTTAGGATCTTGAGTTGTGGGCTACATCAACAAAAGAATACCTCAGACCCACTCCTTGAAACCCCAGGCCCTGGCAGTGAGGACTAGAGGTCCATAGTGCTGGGCTCTCAAGCCTCCTCAGCAGCAGTGAAGTTAACCTCAAGGCAAAACCCTGTGAATCATAAGCTAAGACAAAAATGGCCAGCAACCTATAGATTTCCTAGTCTACTGGTGAGAAAATGAGCAAACAGCAGGAAAAAAAATCTTGACTCTCAAACATTTCTACAGGGAAAAAGAGCAAAGAAGAGAAGCAATAGGAGATGGTGAGATACAAGCAAATACATGCAAAATCTCCCCCCAAAATGGAAATTGGTTGTAAACTCTGGAAGAACTAAAAAAGGAATGAAAAGATCAAATAAGATAGGCTGAAGAAAAATGGGGGAAAGAAATGAAAGTAATGCAAAAAGAAAATAATAACTTAAAAAGCAAAATTGGTCAAATGGAAAAAGAGGCAAAAAAATGAGGAAATAAGTATTTTAAAAATCAGAATTGACCTATTGGAAAAGAGGCAAAAAAAAATCAAATGAAGAAAAGAGTGCCATGAAAAGTAGAATGGACAAAATAGAAAAGGACAAAGAGGTCATGGAAGAAATTCAGTCTTTAAAAATTAAAAAAATTTGAACTAGGATTAAAAAAAGAAGAAAATTGTACTAAGAGAAATGGGAATAAGTAATGGGCAAATGGAAGCTAATGATTTCACAAGATGTCAAGAAACAATAAAGCAAAATAAAAAAAATGAAAAAAATTAAAGGAAATATGAAATATTTTGTTGAAAAAAAAAACTGACTTGGAAAAAAGATCCAGGAGAGACAATTTGAGAATTATTGGACTATCTGAAAATCATGACCAGAAAAAAAAAGCCTAGATATCATCTTAAAAGAAATTATCCAAGAAAACTACCCTGATAGTCTTGAACAAGAGGGCAAAATAGACATTGAAAGAATCCATAAATCACCTTCTGTAACAAATTCCCAAAAGACAACTCCCAGGAATGTTATAGCCAAGTTCAAGAGCTCCCAGGCCAAGAAGAAAAAGCTGCAAGTGATCAGAAAGAAACAATTCAGATATCATAGAGCCCCAGTCAGGATTACACAGGATCTGGCAGCTTCCACATTGAAGAACTGCAAGGCTTGGAATATGATATTCCAGAAGGCAAGAGAATAGAGTTTACAACCAAGAATCATCTACCCATCAAAACTGACTCTATACTTTCAGGGGAAAGTATGGTCATTTAATAAAATAGAAGATTTCCAAGCATTCCTGAAGAAAAAACCAGTCTTAAACAGATAATTTGATGTCCAAATACAAAATTCAAGAGAATCATAAAAAGGTAAATAAGAGAGAGAGAAAAATTTAAGGGCTTCAACAAGGCCAACTTATTTATATTCCTATATAGAAAGATGATATTTATAATTCTTAAAAATAATTATCATTATTATAGTAGTTAGAAGTATACATAGACAGAGGGTATGGTATTAAGCTGTTTAGGATGATGTGTAAAAAATAAACTAGGGTTAAAAAAAGAAAAGGATTGTACTAAGAAAAATGGGAAGAAGTAAAATGGGACTAAATTATATCACATCAAGAGATGTGTGTGTGTGTGTGTGTGTGTGTGTGTGTGTGTGTGTGTGTGTGTGTAGATAGAATAGTGTTACACGGAGGGGAGGATGAGGGTGGTGATGGGCAATACTTAAAACTTACTCTCACTGGAATTGCTTCAGAGAGGGAATAACAGCCAGATTCATTGGGGTATAGAATCCAATCTTACCCTATAGTGAAATAGATGGGGAATAAGGAAGGGGTGTATGGTGAGGGGAGTAATATAAGGGAGGGAAAAGTTGAGGGTGTGATTAAAAGACCCTATAGAGAAATAGGAGGGGATTAAAAGGGAGGTGGTAGGAAGGGAAGTAAAATAAAGGAGGGGGAAGGGAAGAGTGATTAAAAGCAAAACACTGGTGTGGAGGGAAAGAGTGAAAAAAGAAAGTGCAAGATTAAAAGAGGAAATCAAGACAGAGGGGAATACATAGATGGTGATCATAACTGTGAATATGAATGGGATGAACTCACCCATACAACAGAAGCAGATAGCTGAATGGATTAAAAACCCAAATCCTTTCATACGTTTTTTACAAGAAATACATTTGAAGCAGGTAGACACACAGAGAAAAGATAAGAGGCTGGAGCAGAGTCTATTGGGCTTCAACTGAGAAAAAGAAGGCAGAAGTAGAATTCGTGATATCAGACAAAGCTAAAGCAAAACCAGATTTGATTAAAAGACAAGGAAGGTAATTACATCTTGATAAAAAGCAGTATAGACAATGAAGAAATATCAGTACTCAACATATATTCACCAAGTGGAATAGCATCTAGATTTTTAGAGGAGAAACTAAAGGAGCTCAAGGAGGAAATAGATAGGAAAACTATACTAGTGTGGATATCAATTTTCTCCTATCAGAACTAAATAAATCTAACCAAAAATAAATAAGAAAAAAGTAAGGAAAGTGAATGAAATTTTAGAAAAGTTAGAATTAATAGAGCTACTATCAGGAGAAAATCAAATGGGGATAAAAAGAAATATACCTTCTTTTCAGCAGTACATATACAAAGACTGACTGTGTATATGACTGGGCATAAAAACATCACAATCCAAAGTAGAAAGGCAGAAATAATAAATGCAACTTTTTCAGATTATAATACAATAAAAATTAGAATCAATAAGGGTTCATGGAGAGGCAAATTAAAAATTAATTGGAAACTAAATAATCTGATTCTTCAAAACTGGTGGGTCAAAGAACAAGTAATAGAAACAATCAATGATTTCACTGAAGAGAATGATAATGAGGAGACAACATATCAAAATTTATCAGATGTAGCCAAAGCAGTACTCAGGGGAAAGTTTATATATCTGAGTGCTCATATCAACAAAATAGAGAAAAAAGGAGATCAATGAATTGGGCATGTTAAACTAAACTAGAAACTAAAAACACTAGGAAAAGAAAAAATTAAAAATCCCTAGATAAAGACTAAATTGGAAATCTAAATATTAAAGGAGAAATTAATAAAATTGAAAGTAAAAGAACTATTGAACTAATAAATAAGTCTAGGAGCTTGTTCTATTAAAAAAACCCAAATAAAATAAAGTATTGGTAATTTGATTAAAAAAAGTAAAAAGAAAATCAAATTACCAGCATTAAAAATGAAAAGGGTGATTTCACCTCTAATGAAGAAGAAATTAAGGCAATTATTAGGAGCTATTTTGCCTGATAATACATATGACAATCTAGGTGAAATGAAAATTAAATAATCCTATCTCAGAAAAAGAAATTGAACAAGCCATAAAGTGAATTCTATCAAAAATTTAAAGAAAAATCAATCCCAATATTATACAAATTATTTGACAAAATAAGCAAAGAAGGAGTTTTACCAAATTCTTTTTATGACACAAATATGGTGCTGATATCCAAGCCAGGAAGACCAAAAACAGAAAAAGAAAATTATAGACTAATATCTTTAGTAAACATATATGCAAAAATCTTAAATAAAATACTAACAAATAGTCTATAGAAATATATCACAAGAATTATTCACTATGACTAGGTGGGATTTATATCAGGAATGAAAGGCTGGCTTAATATTAGGAAAACCATCAGCATAATTGACCATATCAATAATCAAATTAACAGAAATCACATGATTATCTTAATAGAGGCAGAAAAAAAAGCCTTGGACAAAATACATCACCCATTCCTATCAAAAAAACTAGAAAACATAGGAATAAAAGGACCTTTACTCAAAAGAGTAAGTAGTATCTATTTAAAGCCATCAACAAGTAATAGCTTAAATAGGGATACATTAGAGACCTTCCAAATAAAATCAGGAGTGAAGCAAGGATGCCCATTATCACCACTATTATTTAATACTGTACTAGAATGCTAGCAGTAGCAATTAGAGAAGAAAAAGAAATGGAAGGAATTGAAGTAGGCAATGAGGAAACTAAACTATCACTCTTTGCAAAGATATGATAGTATACTTAAATAATCCTTGAAAGTCAACTAAAAAGCTAGTGGAAATAATAAATAACTTTAGAAAAGTTGCAGGATACAAAATAAACCCATATAAATCATCAGCATTTCTATATATTTCCAACAAAAATCAGCAGCAAGAATTAGAAAGAGAAATTTCATTTAAAATCATGCAGATATATGCCCAAAGGGTGATAAAAGACTGTCTGCCCTTTGATCCAGCCATAGCACTGTTGGGTTTGTACCCCAAAGAGATAATAAGGAAAAAGACTTGTACAAGAATATTCATAGCTGCACTCTTTGTGGTGGCCAAAAACTGGAAAACGAGGGGATGCCCAACAATTGGGGAATGGCTGAACAAATTGTGGTATATGTTGGTGATGGAATACTATTGTGCTAAAAGGAATAATAAAGTGGAGGAATTCCATGGAGACTGGAACAACCTCCAGGAAGTGATGCAAAGCAAAAGGAGCAGAACCAGGAAAACATTGTACACAGAGACTGATACATTGTGGTACAATTGAAGGTGATGGACTTCTCCATTAGTGTCAATGCAATGTCCCTGAACAATCTGCAGGGATCTAAAAAATACTATCCACAAGCAGAGGATAAACTGTGGGAGTAAAAACACTGATGAAAAACAACTGCTTGACTACAGGGGTTGAGGGGATATGACTGAGGAGAGACTCTAAATGAACACTCTAATGCAAATACCAACAACAGGGAAATGGGTTCGAGTCAAGAATACATGCGATAACCAGTGGAATCGTGCGTCGGCTATGGGAGAGGGAAAGGTGGTGGGAGGGGGGGCGGGGAGGAAAAGAAAATGATCTTTGTTTCCAGTGAATGATATTTGGAAATGACCAAATAAAATAATGTTTAAAATTTAAAAAAAAGTCATCAATAAAGAATGAACTAGAAGAGATAAAAAAAAAAATCATTCAGATAATATAAAATATTTGGGAATTTATCTGCCAAGACAAACACACGAATTATATGAAAATAATTATAAAACACTTTTTCACAAAAATAAAACTAGATATAAACAATTAGGAAAACATTAATTGCTCATGGGTAGACTGAGCTAATATAATAAAAATGACACTACTACCTAAACTGATTTACCCATTCAGTGACATACCTATCAAACTACCAAAAAACTATTTTTATAGAATTAGAAAAAATAATAACAAAATTCATCTGGAAGAACAAAAGATAAAAAATATCAAGGGAACTAATGAAAAAATAAGTGATAAATGAGGGCCTAGCCATACCAGATCTTAGAATGTGATTATCAGTACAATTTAGTACTGGCTAAGAGATAGAAGGGTGGATCAGTGGAATAGACTAGGGGTAACTGACCTCAACAATCTAGTGTTTGATTAAACCCAAAGATTCCAGCTTTTGGGATTGGAATTCACTATTTGACAAAAATTGCTGGGAAAGGGCAAAATGGGTATATGACTTAAACATAAAGAATGATAGTATAAGAAAATTAGGTGAATATAGAATAGTTTACCTGTCAAAGCTATGGAGAAGGGAAGAATTTAAAACCAGAGTTAGAGAACATTACAAGTTGTAAGATGAATAATTTCAATTATATTAAATTAAAGTTTTTGTACAAACAAAAACAATGCAAATAAGATTTGACAGGAAGCAACAAACTGGGAAAATATTTTCTAACAAATTTCTCCAATATATAAAGAACTAAGTCAAATTTATAAGTAACCAAACCATTTCCCAAATGACAAATGGTCATGGGATATGAATAAGTAGTTCTCAGAGGAAGCAAGCAAAGCTATCAATAATCATATAAAAATGTTCTAAATCCCTCCTGATTAGAGAAATGCAAATCAAAACAACTCTGAGGCACCATATTAAACCTAGAAGATTGGTCAATATGACAGTGAAGGAAAATAATAAATGTTGGAGCGGATGTGGTAAAGTTGGGACACTAATGCATTGCTGGTGGAGTTGTGAATTGATCCTACCATTCTGGAAGGCAATTTGGAATTATGTCCAAAGGATTTTAAAAAGAATTCTTGCCTTTTGATCCAGCAATACCACTACTAGGTCTGTATTCCAAAGGATAAAAAAAATGGGAATGGACCTGTTTGTACAAAAATGTTTATAGCTGCGCTTTTTGTGGTGTCAAAAAATTGGACTTAGGGGAAATCCCTCAATTGGGGAATGGCTGAACAAACTGTGGTATATGATGGTGATGGAATACTATTATGTGCTAAGAAATGAGGAAACTATTGATTTCTATAAGGACTGGAAGGATTTACATGAACTGATGCAGAGTGAAATAAGTAGAACTAGGAGAACATTATACAAAGTAACTGAAATATTGTGGGATAATCAAATGTAATAGACTTTGCTACTAACAGCAATACAATGATCCAGGACAATTCTGCAGGACCTATGAAAAAATGCTATCTACATCTAGAGAAAGAACTGTTGGAGGAGAAATGCAGAAAAAACCATATAATTTGTTACTTGTTTATTTGGGTATATGAATTGGAGTTTTGGTTTTAAGAGATTACTCTATTACAAAAAAAGAACAATATTGAAATAGGTTTTGAGTGATAATACATGTAAAATCCAAATGGAATAGCCTGTCAACTATGAGAGGGGGGAGGGAAGACAGGAGGGAGACAACATGAGTCATGTTATCTTGGAAAACTTATGTGTAGATTTGTTACTGGAATAAACTAAAGACAATTAAAACAAAGAATGGTACTCACCCATGACCGAACAGCACTGTTGTTTTCTGGTGACACATCAAAAGACATTGAGAAAGGGAAAAATGAGAAAAAATCCTTTAAAAATCAACATTTTTGCAACATCAGTAAGACTCAAAATAAATCACTGAATCCACTTAAAAGCAAATGACTGAACTCTGATTTGGGGGCCCTAATGCTGAAGGAGTGAAAATGGTTCATTTTTAATGAAAGAGAGATATTTATTCCTATGTTCTTATTTGTGATGGGAGACTTTGGCTGACAGAAAAACTCATCCATGAAGTAACACTTACACAATAAATATGAATTTTTAATTGGCTCAAGTTATACAGTAGAAAAGGAAACATGGAACTTTTCAACCGGTCAGTTTTTTTTTTCTATTTCAGGATTGAGATCCAAGAATCTGATCAACGCAAAGGGAAAACTAAGCTTACAAAGATAAAACTGAGTTGCAAGAAAAATAAAGCAGTTTCCTTATAGGAAAAGATGGACTTCTTTAGCTCTAACCACATGAGTGCTGTGCTGAAATGTATCTTCTCCTTACCCTTTAGAATCCTTCTCTTTCTTCAGAACAAAGCCAATCTACTATCTTCTACTTAAGGTGAATCTAATTCCTGTTCTCTCAATTCCTCTCCCCTCATCCTAGTTTGAAGTGCTCCCTCTCTCCAGAATTCATTGTATAATTTTATATATTCTGTATGTATCCTATTCTCTTTTAAAAATCCTTACCTTACATCTCAAAATCAATTCTGTGTTGGTTCTAAGACAGAAGAGCAGTAAGAGTTAGGCAATGGGGGTTCAGTGACTTGCCCAGGGTCACACAGCTATGAAGTATCTTAGACCATATTTGAACTCAGTACTTCCTATTTCCAGGTCTGGATCTGTATCCATTGAGTTACCTACCTGCCCCCATAGCTCTTTAATAGATATCCTTGAGGACAAGGACTATTTCTTGTATTTGTATATCTTGTCTATAATTAGGCTTAATAAATTTTTGCTGAATTGAATACTTGCTTCTTGTTACTAAGACAGAGGTGGATAAAGTGCTGGCCAATAAATGAAATGTTACCTCCATAACTATAAAGATCCAAAGACTCAACTCTGCTGTGTTAGAGGACAATTCCAAATGGATCTATTTCTAACTACATTAGCAACTGGGTTTGATTGGATGGGCCAGGGGAGAGTGGGATGATGGATAGTGGGCTACCAGTGGTTCAACAGCATGGGTTAATGAAGTCATTTGTGGAGAGAAGTATAGAGCCCATGACAGCTGAACAAAACCGCTCTTTGGTCTGATTTGGCTTATTTTCATGGTATTGGACCTTTTACTTTGTACTCTGATTCCAATTTAGCTTATGCCTTATCAGAAATTTGCCCGTGGGTAATATGATTTCCTGCTGGCATATGTTGAAGATCTTTAGTCTCACACCTTGGGATACCAATTGATAGCTGGCAACTTTGCCTGAAGGCTCTTGTCTAGCCATCTGATAGTGCTATCGATGTACTCTTTTTACACATCGCTAGGTGGATCGTGGTACAGAATATATAGTCAGGTTCAGTGCCAGGCTGACCACTCTCCAGGAAGAGGATAGGTGGGATAGGCCACAAGGAACCTATCCTTTTTTCTAGAGGGTATGACTACATGTGCGTTTTGGAAGTAGGGAAGATCTTTAGGGAAAGGTAGGCATGGCCAATG
Organism: Monodelphis domestica; assembly: GCF_027887165.1. NCBI lineage: Eukaryota > Metazoa > Chordata > Mammalia > Didelphimorphia > Didelphidae > Monodelphis > Monodelphis domestica. Next base: position 93,712,397 of record NC_077234.1, on the reverse strand, counting down.
CAAGAGTTTGGGACCCAAAGAGACAGTAAAGAATAGTAGAAGAAGCACAAGATGGCACCAGGATGCTCAGTGCCATGTTCTTGTCTTTTGCTAATTATATTCTTACAGTTAAAGTCATCCCAGAGAAGTGTCAACAGGTCCTTTGAACCTGACCTTCTTTTTAGTCTCAACTGAAGTCTTTACTGGAAATTTCTTCCAATCTCTCTTAATCTTAGTTTCTTCCCTCTGTTACTTATTTTCTACTTATCCTGTATATAACTTGCCTTTATAGATTTATTTGCATTTCACCTCCCTCATTAGATTGCAAGCTCCTTGAAGGCAGGGACCATCTTCTGCCTCTTTTTGTGGTAATAGTACTTGGCACAATGCTTGACACATAGTAGATGCTTAATAAATATTTATTGATAGACAGAAGGAGAGAATATTCAGATGAACTCTTCTTCGTAGGTTATATAGAACATGCACACGATTCCCTGTTTGGTTTAGTCTACCACATGGAGCTCTTGGGAGACAATTTTCAGCCATGTGTGACTGAGGAGCTTGTACTTTTTGATGATGAAAAGCCTTCTAATTGGCTATGGAACTGGAAGAATTCATGATTCAGGTATTGGTGAACTGAAACTTCACAGGCAAAGGAAGGCAGCTTGAAGTTTTTATTCTTTTCTTTGTGACTTCAAAGAGGGTCAAAGTACCCTAGCTGAATGATCCAACTAGCAGAAAACTATTCCTAAATATTATTTCTCACACGTTCCCCAAAGAGAGAAAAGGACCTCTAGAACAAGAGTAGTGAGATAGCCTAATGCCACGCATATTCTCTATACAAGTAAAAACCTAACTACCATTCTACTTTAAGCTTGTGTCTGCTGTGTGTCTTTGTGGCACATGCATGCTAGGTTTAGGGGGCAATGTTTTGTACCGACTGTTCTTACTATTTGTCTACAGGAAATAACTTTTCTAAAAGTCAATTCAGCCTCAATTTCTGTTAATGTTAATACGCTGGTGGGGACCCATGAATGATAGTAGTAAAAACCCATCTCCTTAGGTTTACTCTTAGAGACCTAAGAGTGAGTAGTCCACTATCTCTTTGGGGATTTAAAACTGGGTGAATTCTCTAGGCTTTAGGGAGTCCCATTTCATAGGGAAAGTTTTTGACTGGTAAATGGTTAATGGTTATATGCATGTCATTTGGGGCCTGGAAAGTCCTCCACATTAGTGTGGCCTAGACAGACTGGACCCCCTAGATCAAGAAAGGGAGCTTTTCACTCTGTTATTTATGGAATCATAGATTTAGAGATTGGCCACTGGATTCAACCCACTTCTTTGACCGATGAAGAAACAGAAATAGTGAGTTGTGACTTGCCTAAGGTCACACAGCTTCGAAATATCTAAGAAGGGATTTGAATTCAGTACAGTGGTCTTCCAACTACCCAGTAGTATTAAACTGGGCAGTAGATCGCTACAAATTAACATTATTTATGTGATATTACATTTTTATTTATTTTGTGAAACATTTCCAGTTGCATTTCCCCCAGTAATATGTTATGTATTTCCCTCAATTACATGTAGAAATAATCTTCATTTATTTTCTGGCATTACCTGATCCAAATTCTCTCCTTCTTTCCCTCTCCTCTGCTCTCAGTGAGAGAGCAAGTAATCTGGCAGAGGTTATACATGTGGCATCATGCAATACATATTTCTGTGTTTAAGAGTGTTAGTCTGGCCACTATATAAATGCTAGCTATCATTATCATCGTATGCCTGAAAATGCTTGCCTCCTGCACCTATTGCTTCCTGGGGAGCAAGCTTAGATCTTCGGAAGCTGCATTTGATTTGACTTGGTGACTCTATTGATCCAAGTACTGAAGCCTTTCCCTCCATCATCATTTCCCCTTACTTTATTTTACATTTTTCACATTCTACTTTATTGCAAACCATAGCATGCACAGCAGCTACACGCCGGTAAAGTCATCTTGGCAGACAGGGTAAACCACATTGATGATAACTGAAGGGTTTCAAACCCACTGATTGGGGCTATGTCTATTCAAGCAGGTGATGATTTCCCTAAGCAAAATGGCTAAATGAGCTGCTTTAAAGGTGGCCAAGGGCTTAGTAAGACATTGAAGCCATGGTCAATCACTGCATCCTGGGCCATCGCCAGTCATCTCGCCTTTGCCTTGCCACTGGGTTTTGATGACTCTGGAGGAGTGAAGCTGATGACTGTGGGACCCTGCCTCACTTAAATCTGACTCATGGGTGAGTCAAGGCAGTCCCCTGTGGTGCCAATGATCATCTTTGAAGAAAAAAAAGGATGAGCAACAAGAAAGGAAAACAGGGGAAAAAACCACCTCGACAAACCTCAGTGGGCTCAGAAGATAGCATAGGAATAAAAAAAGATTCTGGGGACTTCTCATTGTGGGATAGCCATGAAGTCAGAGAGAAATTGTGGAAGGCTATCCGGTGGTTTAGGAAGATGCAGGCATAGATAGATAATCAAGAATCAAAATTTTCTTCAGAGGTAGCCATGAAGACAGAAATTGTGGAAGGCTCTATCTAGTGGTTTAGGGAGATCCAGGAAGAGATAGCTATTCAAAGGACCCAAATTCCCTTCCGAGGTTAGTGCTGCCTTCCCTTTTCCTTTTGTTAGACTGGCAGTGGATTCTGGCTCCAGCACTAATTATCTCAGCAAATTTCCAACACCTGTGATTACCTTAATTGAATAGGATTCTATTGAATACATATTTATTCTGAAAAGAGGTAGGAGTTGGGAGAAGAAAGATGAAGTTGGCAGCTCTGAAAACTGAACAGCAGTTTTCAGAACTATAGAATTCAACCTAATAATTAACCTATTAACATAAATGGAAACTGTCTAAATGCCAAACCAGGTAAAATAAGTAAGTCATGCTGCATTTAGAACTGGGTACAGAATCCAGAATTAAAAGTTTGCCTACTAATTAACTTCCCTGTTTTGGATTTCTGTCAAACTTTTTCTCTGTTCAGTGAGATAATTAGGCTTAGAGGCATGTGGACTCGTACACTATCTATGAACTGAGATGGCCTGAATTATGGAGGCATATAAACAGCTTTGATTAAAATAGAACTTAAAAGCCCATTGATCTACTCCTGCTCACCCAGCGCTTTCCTTTGGATTGCTTCTTTGTGGCTGAGCTAAGAGGTCTTCATAGAGTCATAGAAGTTCAGAACTGGGCAGGACCTGACACCTAACTTGCACCTGAACAAGAATCCCCTCTACATCATGGCTGCCAAGTGCCATCCAGCTCTTGTGTGTGATTATACCGGGAGGGGATCCCTATACCTTCTGAGTCAACCCTTTCTTTTTTGTAATAGTCCTTATTTGGAAATTTTTCTTAAATCAAGCCTACACTGGTCTCTTTGCAACTTTTATTTATTGTTCTTGGTTTTTTTCCTGATTCCATGGTTCTCTTTTCTCAACTCTTCTCTTTTCTTCTTTACTCTCCTTTCAGCATCTTAAATCCTTTTTAACCTATCTTCATGCAATTTCTTTTAATTTTAGTGAAAGTCAGTGGTGCCTCTTATTTAATAGTCATTTCCCCCACCTTTTATGGTCCTTTATCTGTTCCATCCCAGGGACTCAAGATTCTAGCCATCTCTGTTAGGATCCACGCTATGGTTCTAGATCTGACCTCCTTAGCATCTTTTCTGAGATCTAGATTTCTCTGGAAGACGATATTTGTATGAATATGGGATTCTTGCCATACTGATACCTTCCCAGAGGTTAAGAGACTATACTAGGAAAGGAGGAGGGGTAGCTAGTGAATAGAGCGCTGGGTTTAGAATCAGGAAGACTCATCTGCCTGAGCTTCTGAACTCCACCCTCAGACACTTGCTAGCTGTGTGACTCTGGGCAAGTCACTTAACTCTGTCTCAGTTCCTCATCTATAAAATGAGCTAGAGGAGGAAAACCATGCCAGTATCTTTGCCAAGAAAATCCCACATAGGGTCATGAAGAGTGAGATATGACTGAAAAACAGCAACAGAGGGAAGGAGGTAGGGGGAAGAGAGTAAGTATTTATGTAACTTCTACTATGTGCTGGACACTATGCTAAGTGCTTTCCTCACAACTATGCTGTGAGATTGTTATTCACATTTTTACATTTGAGTAAATGAAGTCAGACAGTGGGTTAGTGATTTGCTCAAGGTCACATAGTAGGTGTCTGAGGTCAAATTTGAACTCAGGTCTTTCTGACTCTAGATCAGCACTGCATCACCCAGCAGCGGCTCTCTAATAGCAAAATGCCATAGTGGTAAATTATAGTTGTCACTTGATGTGCAGAGCTACCAGATGTCCTGTTGTTCTTGATTCTCTTATTTTAGGGCACCGTATTAATGCTAACTGTTCCTATTCTGATCACAATCCCTGTAGTCAGAACTAACTTATCTTCCCAGATCAAAAACCCTACAGTCGACTTTTGGGGAGGTGAAGATACCCTTGACCTTGCGCCTCCATCCACTCTTAACACCTATACCTCTAGTCTAGAGAGTATTCTGTGGTCCAAGTCCTGGGGTTGTGAGTCAGGAATGCCCACAGTTTGTTTTGTGCAGGTTGATGATGCATGCTGGTCCTATCCAAAACAAGACTAGGTTATTTTCTGCTTTCCTTTTGTCATAGGATCATAAATTTAAACTGAGGGCTGAAAGGGACGTTAGAGATTATAGAATTCCCTCAATTCCACATATAGACTTTAGAGGTCATCTGAGTTAACAATAGGCTAAGTGAGTTGTCCAAGGTAGAAAATGGCAGAAATGGAATTTGAATTCAAGTCTTCTGCCTCTTAATTCAGCACTTTCCCATTGTTTCCTACTGCCTTTTGCCAAGGTGGGGAGATGATGCACAAACTGTTAAGTCTTCTCTGCCTATGCACATCTCTCAGCATTTTAGGGAGCACTAATGCCCCAACCTTTCATATCATACTTTCCATCTTACTTTTTGTAACAACCGTGGTGGAAGATGTAATATTTTCCGTGGAAGATAAATCTGAAAAAGAAAGAAGGAAATGCAAGATGTAGGGTAAAACTTTATCACTGGGAGATATTGGAAGACATGGTACAGGGTCAGGAGTGAACTAAACCTTAGTCTAGAGAAGGATCAGAAGATGCATTTCATCCCAAAGAGTCTATTTTTGTTTCAGAGCCCAGAGACTACTCATTTGGTAAAAAAAATCTAGAGAGGCAGCATATTTTGTATGTATTGGACATTCAAGATTGGAAGTAAGGAGTCTTGGGTTTGTCCTTCTGCCTCGGACACTTATTGGCCAAATGACCTGGAGAAATTACTCGCCTTATGTTCCTCATCTGTAAAATGGGGACAAAGATTTGTATTACTTACCTTACACAATTGCTTTGAGGAAAGCATTTTAGGAACCTCAAGACATTAAACAAATGGGAGCTATTATTACCCTGAGCACATAGTTGCTAAGCTGGGAGGATTTTTACTGGAAAGGCCCAAAAGGTAGAGGCTATCGTGACAATATTCTAAGTGGTATTTGGGTACATGATTGATTCTAAAAGGTTCTCTATCAATGAACTCTACTTATTTCAGTCAAGAAGTCAACACGTGTAGAGGCAGCTTGACAGAGGCAGTAGAGTGCCAGACCGGAATGTCAGGAAGACTCATCTTCCCGAGTTCAAATCTGGCCTCAAACACTTAGTAACACTGTGACCTGGGCAAGCCCTTCACCTTGTTTGCCTCAGTTCTTCACCTGTAAAATGAGCTGGGGAAGGAAATGACAAACCACCTCAGTATCTTTGCCAAGAAAACCTAGATGGGGTCATGAACAGTCAGACATGACAATGCCTGAACAACAAAAACAAAAGGTTCTCCATGAACTAATTACACTTATTTCAATCAAGAAATCAACCAGCATTTATTAATTGCTCACTATGTATCAGGCACTGTGGTGAGTGCTGGGAATATACATACAAACAAAAATAGATAGTCTTTTTCCCCTACAGAGGAGTCCTGTTTGCCAATTTTCTAACTTTCTTCTTTCTTAATTTTGGACATCCAGAATTTGTGGCCCCAGATACAAATCCTTTTAGTCTTTTACAGACTCTTTTAGTATATTGTGGGGCTGACCCAACTATTGAGAATAGTTAGATTATGTGCCTCTCTGGCCATTCTCCTGGGAAGAGGGTGGCTAGGACAAGCCAAGACAAACCCATTCCTTCTTGAGGGCATGGAATATATGTGTTTTGAAAGTGGAGGAGATACTTGGGAAAAATGAGAAATGGTCCCACAATTCCTATGGATCCTAGCCTTTTTTCCTCTCTAGTAATTACTTTCTGTCCATGCCATCCCACTTGGGTCCTTTGGAATCACAGAATCACAGATTGTAGAGTTGGAAAGTATTCAATCATCAAACCAACTCCTTGTCATCAATTTTCTCCTTGTGTACATGTTTTACCTTCTTGAAATAACTGAAACCTACATATGGTAGGCAACATCTGTTGTATGATGGGAAATTCCAATGTGGAATCAAGATATGGGATGCAACTATCATACTAAACTGGATTGGCTCCTGATAATTCCTTGGGTGGTGTCTGCTCTCTCTCTCTCTCTCTCTCTCTCTCTCTCTCTCTCTCTCTCTCTCTCTCTCTCTCTCTCTCTCTCTCTCTCTCTCTCTCTCTCTCTCTCCTTCCAGCAGGTCCCAAAGCCCTTTTAAAAACCTCAAATGCTCATCATTTGATGAAACTCCAGTTTCATGACTGCCTTTCCAACTAGGTTCCTTAGATTCATCTTCACAGAGTACAAGGAATACTTTGGGAAGATGTACTTAACAGGTATCCTTGAACTGCCCCCCTCATATCTGGTAGTAAATTGTGTTTTTTGTTGTTCATTCATTTCAGTTGTGTCTGACTCTGTGACCCATTTGGAGTTTTCTTGGCAAGGATTCTAGAGGGGTTTGTCTTATCCTTCTCCAGCTCATTTTGCATATGGGGAAACTGAGGCAAAGAGGGTTAGTGACTTGCCCAGGATAAGTGTCTGAGGCCAGATTTGAACTCAGGTCTTCCATAACTCCAGGCTTTGTGTTTTATCCACTGCACCTTCTAATTGCCCCAAACTGTATTAGCTTAATAATTTGCCAATTTTCTTTTCCTCCAACAGTGACTTATTTTTGAGGATGCTCTATTTTGGCTACTCTCTCCAGTGCCAGTTATTTCGACTCTCATTCCTCTCTGACTCAATCACAGGCTCCTCCTTTATTGACCAATAATTTACTTGGTTGGGAATAGATGTAATCGTTAGTTGTCTGCTCAAAAATTAGCACTTAGAAAGGTTAATGGCCTATATACCAGGGTGGTGGTAGCAGCAATAGAGAAGACGCGATGGATGGGACAGAATATTATTGAGCTCACAAAAGTCAGTGTCTGAAATAGCTACCCTGTGGCCATGTACACAAACACCTCTATGATGATTTTTTTTTCAAGGACACTGTAACCTAAATTAGATACTTTGTAAATTGAGGCAAAAAAAAGAAGAATCCCTGGGAATAAGCCCTAATTCTCCAACTTTTGACTGATGAGGTTGAGCAGGGCAAACCCCCCATGATTTCAAGAGACAGAGAAGCAGAATTCAGTTCAATTCCAAGTCCCCTCCTCCTTTCCTGCTTCCACACCCCACTGCCTATTCCTATCTTCTCTCATTGCTCCCAGGTCCTTTCAAATGCAGCCCTGGAATTTTCCAGGTTATTGCCCAAGAGAGATGACTTTCAAAATGCTGCTTATGAATATTTAGATGGATTGCTTTGATTTTCTTCCCCCCTAGGGTGAGAGCTTTGGTGTGGACCGGCTTTGAAATGGCCCTAGCTTGTGGGGCACTATGTAAGCCTAGAGGGGGGCAAAAGTCACAAATGAGCCAGTTTCCCTCTTACGTGCCCCCTTCTTCTCTCTTCTTGCCCCCACCTCCCCATACTGCTTGCTCCCCTGGATGCTCGGCTTGGTGGGTCCCGTTTCTTCATTTCCTTTTCCTCTTTCTGGAGCCTTGGTTAATTTCATCATATTGGCAAAGTTTAGCAGGTGGAGAGGGGCCATGTGTGGACGAAAATCTAATTTACTGCTGCTGTGACTACAGTTATGAAATAAAGCTCTGATTTCATGATGGATCGATAACACTAAGGTTGGATTTAAATTATTAAGAACAGTGAGAAATGTGGCTCAGCCCTCTGTGAATCAGTACACTGCTAAAGTTCTGGGCCTTTGGGCTGTAATTGTGTAGAGGATTAAGACACTCAAAACAATTTTGTTGGAGTGTTTTTTCCAGGTGTATAAGCTTTGATTCCTCAAAGGAAAGCTCACCATGTAAATGCTGTTGGCTGTTTAAGCGGTGGCATGAAGCAAGCCCAGGGCTGGGAGTGATGGACCCTCAAGTCCAGTCCCAGTTCTGACCCCCATCTCTGGGTGAGACTTGGGAGGACTGAGCAAGAGGCTTTACCTTTCCATGTCTCGGTTTGCTAAATTGTAAAGTGAGAGGATTGGACTAGATGACCCTCCACCATTTTGAGTTCTAGGCTCAGGTCTGTGTGGATTGTTTTCACTGTATACTTTCTTATTAATTGGTTGTGTTACTCCCATAGCTCCAAGATTTTTGTGCCAAACATTGCCCTTGTGGGAAATAGTCTCTGCAGCAAAGGGGAAGGGGAACGAGGTAACCCTAGAAAATCCAATGTGGGGAAGGGATTATAATAGAATGGAAGCTTGCTGTAAGGTTTTTTCCTTTTTCCCTTTTTTATTTTTTGTCTTAGTATTCCCAATCCCTTGTTCATAAGAAACCTTTATATAGTAAATAAATTTGTTGAATTGAAATGAATTGCAAAGGAGAAAAATGATTATTTGTTTTCCTTGCACTCTTTTATCTTTAATTTTAGGGAATAAATGGGGTAGGAGGAAGAATTAATAGGGGAGGATCAAGAAAAGCTCCCTTGGGGAAATCTATTTAAAGATGGAGCTAGGGAACACAGTGGATAGAGGACTGGACTTGGTTAAAGGAAAACCCAAGTTCAAATCTTGCTCAAGGCACTTGTTAACTATATAACTCTGGGGAAATCATTGAAACTCTTTCAGCTTCAGTTTCCTCACTTGTAAAATGGGGATAACTATAGCACTTCCTTTATTTACCAGGTTGTTGTGGGGCTTGAATAGTGCTTTGGAGGCTTTAAAGTCTATATGAATGCTAGCTATTGTTATTACCTAGTCAACTCAACACCTATTACATGTCAGGCTCAGGGGATGTAAAGACAAAAATGAAAGGCTTCCCCTTAGGGAGCTTCCCATCTATCACAGATGGTTACTCAGAAAGCCTGGCTCTCTAATGAAAGAGTTCCTCCAAAGAGCAATGTGAGTGTGAATCACAGGTTTTGAGAATTCTTTTGACCCAATCTGTGATGTCATCAATGTAGGACCTTTGACATTTATTTTTTCTTTTTCTGCTGTGGAAACTTTCCCCACTGATGTAAATGGGAAAAACTCAGTAATTGGCAGTCTTGAGACTGTCCTCTGAGGCTCTGAAGTTGGCCACTCTTGCTTCCTTCAAGGCAGGTCCTCTATCTGCTGCCACCACCAGCTTTTGATCAGCTGTATTTAGCTTACTTAGCTCAGTATTTGGGCACAAGTACAGGCTCACCATAGTGCCTGATCTTTACTACAATCCAATGCAGCTCTCCACCTCCCCCAGCCCAGAACAGGAATAAGTCCCAGCCCTCTGGATGGCCAATAAAGTCCAGATGCTTGACTTACCAGAGTCATTTTCTAACCAGGAGGTCTGAGTGGCACGGTGCACTGAACGAGATGCGTGGACCAGTAATAGTTTGCCTTCAAGTTCCTTCGGAGGAACAGACAGTGGAATTGGGATAAAACCAGATGAGCTGGAAGAGTCATCAGAATAGCCTAAAAGGAAAGGTAAGCCTAACCTGTGGAGAGGTGGAACCAGAAACAGGCATTTTAGTGCTACAGCTCAGTACCTGGGAGGTAGAAAGGGCTACAGAAGTTCTTAATACCTCCTTAGCATCCATTCTTACAAAAGTGGGATGATGAGAAGGCTCCCCTTCTGGGGGGAAGGTTGGGGAGGGAGAGGAAGAAGAAAGGGCAGCTAGCTATTGCATTGCAGAGTGAAGGACTTGAAGTCAGGAGGACCCACATTCAGATTCTGGCTCAGTTACTCACTAGCTGTGTGATTTCTTTGTGCCTCAGTTTCTTCTTCTGAAAAATATGGATAGCAATCACTTTCCCTATCATAGGGTTGTTGTGAGGCTCAAATCTCTCTCTCTCTCTGTCTCTCTCTCTCTGTATGTATATGTATAATATTATAAAGTAATTTGAACCTAGTAATATAGAGAAAGCAGAGTTTAAATATATCTCTCTGTGTGTATTACCTTCACAAACCTTAAAGCTCTCTTTAAATCTGTTTCTTTTCATTAGTCATCACGAGATGGAGGAACAATCTTATTCTTGCAGTCATCATGGGAAAAGCAAAGTGACTGCATGACTAGAGTAGGGTTTCTTGGTATGGATAATCTCATTGTCTGTCTAGCTTTTTTTCTTCTCTAAAAAACCCCTCCACGTCATCTATATCTATATCTATATCTATATCTATATCTATATCTATATCTATATCTATATCTATATCTATATCTATATCTATGTCTATATCTATATCTATATCTATATCTATATCTATATCTACATCTACATCTACATCTACATCTATATCTATATCTCTATCTATCTCTATCTCTATCTCTATATCTATATCTACATCTACATCTATATCTATATCTATATCTATATGACATAACATGTAATTTATATATACATAAAAGATAATATACGTGTAGTATATATTTAAGTTACTTTTCCTGCTATATTGAACCTTATTGGATTATGAGTTCCTTGAGGGCAGGGTCTATTCTTTTGTCCTTTTTATATTCCCAGCACTTAGTACAATGCCTGGCACACAGACAGTGCCTAATAAATGTTTATTGACTGACTGACTGACTGACTGAACCTATAGTATTCCTCTATCTGCTTTTGGGACCTTTCTGTATTATTTGGCTACTCAACTTTTGTAGAGTTGATATATGGAACCCATCTAAGGGAGATGTGAGTTAAGGACTTTTTCCTTCTATTCCTTAGTGGACCAGAAGGAACCAAGGGTTATATATTCCCCCTCCAGTGAAACATCTCTAACCCCCTCCCCCCCTCCAAATTTATAGAGGATTCTTTAGCAACTGGGAATATACATTATAAGTATTTAATTTAGATATAATACTAGATAGTCATCCCATCCACATAGCACCTACCTTCTAGGACTGTAGGGAAGACTGAATGAGATAATATTTGTTAAGTGTTTAACACAGTGCCTGGCACAGAGTGAGTCCCTATATAAATGTTAGTTATTATTATTAATTATTATTACATCCCACAGTTGTTGTAAGATAATCTTTGTAAAGTACTTATAATAGTGCCTGGCACATAGTAGGCACTTTAACAGTTGTTTTTATTCCTTTCCTTCTATTTAGTACAACACACATGCAAATGTATAAAATATGGCATTTATACTGGAATTACATATAGTTAGGATTGCATTAGGATGTACTTAGTGACATACATATATGTACCAAAACATATAACAGCATTACACATGTGAAGCTAAGGGTACAAATCTCATGCATCATCTGTCATTGATTATGATGACTAAATGAATAGATCACATACAGAAACATAGGAAAGGCAATGTTGTTGTTGCTCAGTCTTTTTGGTCATGTCAAACTCTTTATGATCCCATTTGGGGTCTTCCTGGCAGAAATATTAGAGTGATTTGCTATTTCCCTCTCCAGAAAATGAAAAAATAGCAATAGTAAATTGCATGATATGATATACTCCTGTAAATAGCAAAAATGCACAACTCAGCTATAAAAGCGTAGTGCAGAATAAACATATATGGCTTGTATGACACACATCTAACACCATACACTGGCATCACAAAGCACATATTATAAATAACCCAGGCACTGGACTAAATGGGCAATCACTTCTCCCTTTTCTCCTAAAGTTTGGTCACTTGGTGCTTCTACCAAAATCTTTTTGAGCTTATCAAAGACACAGACTAAGTCTTGAATCTATACAACTAATGGCCTGAAGTGCCAACCCCAAGCTGGTGGATGACCCAAGCTGACTGTCACTATCTCTAACCTTGATGGAAGCTATCTCTTCCCATGGCATCTATCACCAGGGTTAGAATATTCTACACATTAGGAATTTTAGTCTGGAAAGGTTATTTCTGGGTCTAGCCTATCCTCTTTTGTCTGTTGTCCTCCTTTGGGTTAAGGCAAATTCTGTTGAGTTTCTTAATCCTTCAGTGGGAGAAGTGGTTGCTCGTGTAGTGAGAACCACCACTCAGTACCTCTTACCTCAGAATTAGTCATCTGAACTATAATCTAGGTTAGATAACCACTTTGTAACTGGCCAGCTGTTGTCTTATGTCCTCAAAGTTCTCGTGACTGACTCTCCATCATGTCTTTCCTCCTACTCCATGAAGAAGCTGGCTATTTCCCAACAAGAAATCAATATATTGTCCTGTAGGGCTGCTGTACCCATGGGGGATTTGTTCCAAGACCTATCATGGATGGCTGAAACTTCAGATATAAGTGAACATCTGCTGACCCTAAATAGAACATGGTTTATTATACATACTTTGTATAATAAAGTTTCACTGATAAGTTAAACATACAGTAAGACATTTACCAATATTAAATACAACAATGAAGTACATTGTACATTGTTTTATAGTACTATATAGTAATCCCCCATATATGTAGGGAATACGCTTCAAGACCCCTGGTGAATGCCTGAGACCATGAACAATTTTCACTTTAACTTTCAACACTTTTGCTAATTTTATTGTTTAATATTTTGCTCTCTCTGCTAGCTCCTGCCCCTTGGCATAGTGCTTTATGGCCTCCCACCCTCTCAAACCCCCCCCCAAAAAACCCTCTTGGTGAAAGCAGTAGAGGCATGGAGAGACCACTGTCTGCCCTGGGGTGAACCTCTCTGTAGTAATCATGTCATGTCCTGGACCCCGTCCTCATCTGGCAGCAGCTGCCCCCTTCCTGCCTTCCTCCTTTCTCTGGAATGACCACAGTTAACTGAAACCTCAGAAAGCAAACTCATGGTTTAAGTGGGGGCTGGGTGGGATGGGAAGGTGATGGAGAACTACTCTACTACCTTGACCACTTTCAGCAGCTATTTTGTAAACAGGTAAGACTGGTTTTCCAATCTTTCAGAGATTTGGTATGGGGTAGCTTTCCATCAGCCTGTCATTTTCTATGTTGTCTTCATGCCATGATTTCTTAACAGAGCTCTTCTTACCTTGCTGACTGAATTTTACAACAAATTGGTGCATCGCAGTAATTGTTGCAATTCAAGTCATTATCATTTGTTTAATCAGAGGTGGCAGAAGTCACAGCTAGTCCCTAGGCTTCCTTTAGCTAGTATCATCTTAGAGAAATATTGGTTAGATGTTTCGAAGCCTAGGTCTTCTGAGATAATAGCATGAAGTAGTGAGCAAACATGGCTCTCATCTATATGTTTTATATATATAATATACACACCCACAAAGACTGTGGCGTCGCCCCTACTAGTACTGTAGATGCACACTAGAAATCCTACCTGTTGACTCCACTGAGTATCCTGCTCAGGGCTCATGAGTCCCAGCTTGTTTAGGATGGCATGGTTTAGATGTCGAGGTCTCCTTAAGGGTGGTTAAACTGTACTTTTAGATTTCTTGATTCAGTCAGTCAGTTAGCCAGTCAACAAGCATTTATTAAGTTTTTACTCTGTGCACTGATCCCTGCCAAAGCCAAACTTCCTCAAGCAGCTCACCTTCAAACATGAGACTGAATGGAATACTACTCCCATATTGGTTCAGCAATTATAGATTCTTCCTGATTTTTGTCTGGGCATATTCTTGCATTCCAGTGAAAGAGTATGCCATCCCAAGGATGTTGCTAATGGTTTTCCTCTCCTTCCAGAGATTGAAAGTCTAAACACATAAGTTCCAAAGGCTTGCTGGCATCTAGATTCTCCAAAAATGCAGTCTGAATGGGTAGAACTTTTCTTTTGAGTACTTCAGCACAAGTCAGATACTTCTGGAACTCTGCTGCTATTTGGGTCTGATAAAATCTGACTCTTTTGATGAAAGCCTTTCCGACTGATGTCAGTGTGAAGTACAAAGACCTTTCTAGGTTTGTCTAAGTTAATCTTGGGGTATATATGACCCCTGACTGAGACCCTAAAAGGCTGTTATTATACTTCTCATTCCAATGGCTTCCAAGAGATTGCTAAGTGAGCATAAATCATATACCTAGGGCTAGAAGGAACCATATAGACAAGCTATTCCACTGTTTGCTGCCCTACTTTCCTGTAATTTTGAGATGAGAGGACTATGGCCCAGGGTGGTTGTGATTTGCCCAAGGACATACAAGTAAGCATCAAAGGGTGGATTCGAACTCAGTCTCTCCATCTCCATGGCTGGAAGTCTTTGGACTTTAAGATTACTTACCATATAAAAGGCAGTGATGATAAATATCCAAAACAACATCATTTGTGTGTGGCTCATAATTTCTGGGGTATTAATCTTCCCTATTCAGGTATAAGTTTACTACTTCATCTGGGGATGAAAGACCCCTACACAGCATTGCAATTAAGTTTAAAGACAACTGGATTAAATGGAATAGAGAAACATTACCCTGATGTTATTTTCCGGATATCCTCCAATCCTTCTTTGAACAGTGCTGGAAGGAAAAATAACAAAAGCAATGATAAGAAATCCTTATTTTTTTCATTAAAAAACTGTTATCATGTATATGAAATATGAACCTGGGATTGGGAGTGGAGATGACATACTTATAATTATAATCATTGACTATCAAATTACCAATAAGAACTTCTCCATGTTAATGATCCTTTAAAAATGAGTAAGTTGGAGAGATTTTCTTAAAAAAGAAACTAGTACCTGAGAAGATACTGTTCAAGAAATGATGAGCATCTCAAAGGCAAAGTTACTTTGCTTTCCCATTTGGTTATGATGAAGGGCTTCCTCCTTCTATAACCAGATAATGGCTCTGTGGGCTGTGGGAAATGTCTGGGATAAAAATTTTTTGTTCCCTTAAAGCCTGGGATACATTTTAATTTTTGGTGACCTGGGGATTTACCCTGAATGTAACAGGAATTACCATGTGGTACATACAGCCTCACTATGATATATCACAGAGACAATGTTTTAGAGCTAGAAGGGACCTTAGAGGTCATCTAAATTGGAACCGAAACCCCTTGTATATGTTATCTCTTCCAGGAGAAGGTGATTTCTTTGAGAGCAGGAAGTATTTTACTTTTCTATTTGTTTCCTCAAAGCTTAGCACAATGCTTTGCATAAGTTTTTTTTTGGCATTTTAGAATTAACGTTTTCTCCCTTCCTACCTTTCCTATCTCCTTGAGGCGATGAATACTCTGATATAGGATATATCCATACTTTCATGTGATACCTATTTCTGTATTGCTCATGTCATGATAGAAGTCACATATCATAATACAATAGCAATCTCATGAGGGAAGATGGCATGCTTTGAATCTGTGCTCAGACTCAAAAAATTCCTTTGGCTGTGGGTAGCATTTTATCACGAGTCCCTTATGGTTATCTTGGAGACTTGCTTTGCTGATATGATCTAGCCCTTAACAGTTGATTATCACACAGTATTTTGTTATTTTATACATTATTCTCCTGGTTCTGCTCACTTCACTTTGCATCAATTCATACAAGTCTTTCCACATTTTTTGGAACTCATCCTGTTCACTATTCTTTATGGCACAATAGTATTCCATTACAACCATATACCATAAATTGTTCATTCATTCTCCAAGTGATGGATGCCCCCTTCCCATTTCCAGTTTTCTCTTGTTCCTTCCCATTACACTGTACTAGTTGTTATTTTCATTATCAATATTATTGATTGTCATTATTGTTATTAGTATAGGGGACAGCATCCTACACTTAAGACTCAGAAAGACCAAAGTTCAAATCCTCCCTCTCATAGTTACTAGCTGTGTGATAATGGATAACCTCATCTGGCCCCAGGAAGCTCTTTAAAATTTTGATGGAGATGTGCATCAATGAAGGGGTGTTCTTCTACCAAGGAAATCACAGGTTTCTGATATATTGGCATAATGTACCTAGTCTTCAATAAAGCATTGACATACTCTGTCATGATATTTCAGTGGATAAAAGGGAAGTTAAAGGAAGAGGTTTAAACAATATTGTAAACAGGTAGACATGAAACTAATTAAATGACCATACCTATAGTGGTGATTAAGAGGTTAATGCCAACACAGAGGGAAGTCTTGGGTAGATTGCTACAGGGGCTCTATTTTTGGTCCTGTTCTATTTGACACCTTAGCCCATGACTTGGTTCAAGACACTGATGAAAGAACAGTCCAATTTGTAGATGACACAGAGTCAGGAGGGAATCACTAAAATTCACAGGATGTCAGAATTGGGTTCCAAAAAATTCTTGACAAGCAGTAACAATGACATATATTTATTAAGGTGATATTTAATAGGGACAAATATAACAACTTTCAATTGGGCTAAAAATCAACTATATATGACCAGGATGGAGTAGGACCAACATTTCTTATTAAAAAGTCCTTGGGATTTTATTAAACTACAAACTTGGTAAAAGTTGATAGAGGGACATAACAGCCAAAAAAAGCTAATGTCATCTTACAATATATTAATACCTATTTAATATTTCCAGCAAGAAATGAAATAGTCCTACTGTATTCTGTCCTGGTAAGATTACATCCAGACTATAACATTTAGTTCTTGACCCTGCATTTTAAGAAGGGCATTGACAAGTTGGAGAATGTCAAGATAAAAGCTACCAGTATCTCAAATTATATCATAGGAGCATAGATGGAAGGAACTAGGTATGATGTTTTACCTGGAGAAAGGAAGAATTGAAGGGGGGGGGCATGATAGTTCTTTTCAAATATTTGAAGGGCTATTAGGTAGAAGAGAAATTATATTGGTTTTGCTTGGTACCAGGGGCAGGAATAGGACAACTAGGTAAAAATGATAGAGAAGCATATCTATATAAGCATTAGCTCTCTATAGAGATGGATTTATATAAGAGTCAGAACTATGTAGAGAATGGTCCATGGAGAAGGGACAGATCTGTAGAGAAAAATCTATCTAAGGGTCAAATATATATAGAGAGAAGAGTTTATATATGGGTGAGATCTGTATAGGTAAGAGTCTATATAAGGTTTAGAGCTATGTAGAAAAGGGTTTATTCATATAAGGAAAAACTTCTTAGTTATTGTAGCTGTCCCAAAATGGAATGGATTGGGAGGTAGTGAGTTTCCTGTCACTGTTAATCTTCAAGTAGAAGCTGACTTTCTCTACTTTTTAGGGAAATTGTAGATTTTATTGTTTTAGATAGAGATTGGATTAGGTGACATTTCAGATTCCTTCCAATTTTGAGATTCTACAATTCAAAATATTCTGAAAGACCTAAAGGAAAACCAGGATAAATCCTTTTGCAAGATCAAGTCCTATCACAAACTCTTATTCAATTTACTATGCTTTGTAAATTTTGAAGGGTTTTTTAGTACACATTGGATTTTTCTTTATCATGGCATAGTCAAATGCAGTTTTAAAGGCACTCTAATCTTACCTACAGTTTATCAACTATTTTCCCCTTACCGGTAAGATATTTATTTTTGAGGTTTTTGCTTTATATACAATTCTGGTCAGTTGATACTCCTGTATTTGTCATACTCCAACAGGGGATCTATTTATAAAGATATGACCCACAAGGATATCTGTGAAGAATGTCTGATACCACACTGTGCAGGAGAAAAAACTCTGAATGCTGTTTTTATGTTTCTGAATTAGACTTCTGTGCAGGATGGATATTAGTATTCTGAGGAGCAACTTCTGGCTAGTCTGGAATAGAGAATATAGTACTTTTCTTATCTCCTACCTAACCCCCTAAAGAGATCAGGCTGACCTAGAGGCCATACCTATCAATATAATACTAATAACCCATGAATGAAGAAATTATGGTGAAGCAAGAAGAATTCTGAGTATGACCACAGAGACGCGTGGTCATTATTTTCTGTGAATCTCTATTTTCTCACTTAAAAATGGGCGTAACCATAATGATAAAAATGATTATGATATATTGCTATTTGTCCTACCTACTTACCTTTTCCTTGAGTCTTTGTAGAGGAAGTCATTGTAAGTCAAAGTACCATATAAATGTGGATTTCAATTATTTTCCAGATTGGACAAAGCTAAGAAAAAAATGTTTATTTTGGGACTTGTTCCCTATGTGTGAATCATGGGCCAAACAGTAAACACTATTCTGAGTTAAAGACCTTGAACAGAAATTATTCCTTCTTGGAAAATAAAAGGTCTCCTTAGAAATGTTAATTGACCACCAACAAATGTTTGCCTCATTATTATGTCTGAATGGCTGGTAAGTGATTTTTCTTACCTTCCTCTGAGCTGCTTGATAAAAATGGTGCTAGTCCTGGGGCTTTCAGTTGTTTGTCATCACTTTTAACTGGAGAAAAAGTAAAAGAGTCTAAAGATAGGGAAGGAGCTGTGGAAGGAGGTGGAGTTTTGGTGGTATCCTGAATCAGCAACTCTGGCCTTTTGCGACTTATTTCTGTAGAAGATTCTTCTTTTTCTTCTGTCACAAGGATTTCAGGAAGCAAGTTGTCTAGTAAATTTTCTGTGAGATTCTCTTTTGAATCAGAAGAGCTGGAAGTGCTAATGGGTTGAGAAGAGGAAGGTTTTACACCACTTGGTGGTGACTCCTTTTGATCAGACATGCTTGCAGATCACTCCACAAACAGAAATCTTCAGGCAACTGGAGAGTCCGTCCATCATCACAGTAACCGAAAAAGAAAGAAAAAACAAAGTTCCACTCATCATTGATCAGTGAGTAGCATATGACTTTAGATTTATTTTTATTCATTCAGTAAGAATTTGAGGGGCCTGGGTGTGATTAGGGCACTAGCAAAGAATTCTAGGGAGACGCTGATGAAATAAGTACAACATCCCTCTCTTTGAGGGGGCAGCCCCTTGAGACAAGAAATCATGAAACATAATATAGTCATAAGTAGGCAAAACATGGCTGCTCAGTCTAACTCTGAGTGAAGCAAGTAATGCAGAACAGATGAAGAGGACTTGGTTATGGCACAGGAGAGGAGATGGTTGTAGAGCCAATGAAACTTAGAGATATAATGGACTCCAGAGAGCATCAATATTTTTTAGGTAAGGAAATAGTCTTAGAAAGCTTAAGTCTCAATTCAATTCCTCTTAGTCCTTCCCTATAATCCTTAAAAACCTATTCCTCTTCAGTAAGGGACTCATAGGAGAAACTAGGTGGCATACTGGATTGAGTGCTGGACTTGAAGTCTGAAAAACTCATTTTCCTGAGTTCAAATTTAACTTTAGCCACTTACCAGCTGTGTAACTACTTATCCCTGTCAGCCTCATCATAAAAATTAGTTGGAGAAGGAAATGGTAAACCATTTCAGGATCCTTGCCAAGAAAATCCCAAATGGGGTCATGAAGAGTAACGTACAACTGAACAACAACAACCACAAAGAAACTCATAAGGGACATTTGAGTTGCTCATGGGCAGCAGTTCTCAAAAGTGTGATCCATGGAACTCTGGAGGTCCTCAGAACTCTTTGGGAGCTCCATGAAGTCAAAACTATTTTCATAATAATAATATTTTATTTACTTACTAAAAATATGCCTCCTTTTTCTAACTACATATCTATATGAAGTCAAATTTTCTTCATGTACTTCAACCAAAATGACCTATAACAAATCACTGAATGAAGAAGCAGGTATGAAAAAGTAAAAATTGTCTGAAGTTAGATATTAAAGATATTTGCAAAAATATATAAACCAGTACCATGTCTCACTTTTTTGTTGTTATGGAAAATAGTTATTATTCCTGACAACATATAATGGGATTATTAATATTATTTTTAAATGAGTTAACAAATACATATTTTAAAAATATGTTTTAATTTCCAATAGAGTAAATATTTTAAGATATATACTGGAAGGATTTTGAGGAGGACAGGGAGAGTAATGATTTTAGTTTGGGGCATGTTAAGATTAAGAAGCATAAGAGGTTAAAATGTTCAAGAGACAGTAGGAGCTCAGGACAGTTCAAGAATCTAATGTGGGAGCTACCTGCAAAGAAGTAAACTTTTGAGAGCTGATGAGATCACCAAATTATAGTGAAGATAGCAAAGAAAAGGCTTCTAACAGATCCTTGGAATATATCCACTGTTAGTGGGCATGACATACATGATAATCCAAAAAAGGAGATTGAGGAATGGCCATAACATTAAGGAAGAGAGTCCAAAAAGAGTAGCCTCTCCCCAAACCCAGAAAGCAGATAGTATTCAGGAAGAGAGGATGATCAACAGTGACAAATGCTACTGAGAATTGAAGAAAAGTGAAGACAGGATAATCCAGGGATTTGGCAATTAGATCATTGGTAACTTTGGAGTAAGAAATTTGAGTTGAGTGATGAGGTTGGAAAACAGATTGTAAAGGTTTGAGAAATAAGTAAGAGAAGACATGGTGGCATGAATGTAGACAGCTTTTTCAAGGAGTTTGGCTAAGAAATGGAGGAGGGCTATGGGCTGATAGCTAATGTGGATGATAGGACATAGCAAGGGATTTATATAGATTTGGAATACATGAGTGTGTTTGTAGCCAGAAAGGTAGGAAGCAGTAGATAAGATGAGACTGAAGATTGGAGTGGAGGAGCTGGACGATAATGCTAGAGAAGACATGCATAAATTGAAATGATAAGATTTATTGAAATGTGTAATGACAAAGATAGCTTTGACAGTCCTCTGATAATTGCTATCAAGCAAAGCATAAAACAAGATTTGTGCTCAACAAGGAAGTTCACTACTATCATGTAGGACATATAATATAGAGTCCAAATGGAAGAGAGTTTCACACTGGAAGTCAAAGTTCTCCAGTTGGTAATTTTGATGTCATCAGAAACAATTCATTGCCTCCTAATTACCAAATTATGTATAATTACTGAAAACACTTTGAATGAGTTGTCCAAGATGAAAAAAACAAAACCAAACAAAGAAGTAGTTGGAGAATGCCAATTGTCTAGACTATACAATACAATTTGTTGGACAATGTGTGAGACTTGTCTATCAGTGCATATATCTTGAATAGGCACTACAAACAAACAACCTGGGTTTTGAATTGAACAAAAGAAGTAAAGCTGGATAGACTGGCTTTGAGTAATTATGTATTTATTTTAATAACTTTTCTTTGAAATAAGAGTCCATCCTTTTTTAAAAAACCCTTACCTTCTATTCTAAAATTAATACTGTATATTAGTTCTAATGCAGAAGAGCAGTAAGGGCTAGGTAATGGGGGTTAGGTGACTTGCCCAGGGTCACACAGCTAGGAAGTGCCTGTGGCCAAATTTGAACCTAGAACCTCTCATCTCCAGTTCTGGCTCTCAATCCACTGAGCTACCCAACTGACCCCAAGAACCTATCTTTATAACACTAATGCTTTTTTTCCTCCTTTCTGTAAAGAGAAAAAGCTTTTTGTTGTGGATTGAAAGGCAACCTTGGAATTATGAAGACTTAGGAACAAGTTCTACTTTGGACACACTGTCTGTGTAAACTTGTGCAAGTTACTTTACCTGTGAATATTCCAAGAAACTCTCTAAGACTAAAACTTGAAAAGAAGTTGTTGAAAAGATGGTAGACTTGAATATACCAATGAAATAACAGATCTGGTTAGAAAAAGATTCTTCCATTGGTGCTTTGGGGCTGTTAGTGATCTAATGTGACAATGATATGATGCCAAGATCAACAGAGTGGCTCATGGTGGGCAAAAGTAGGCAACAAACCATTATAAACCATTATAAATAATTGCCCAGCGAAGGGGTTTAAAAGATATTATAAGAGAAATTTAAGACTGGAAAAAAAGGTGAGCTAGTCACCTATTAAGAATTCAAGATAATCAATGAATAGTGTACAGTTTTTACTAGAATGTAATGTGAATCTTCTATGGTTGATTCATTGGATGAGTTGGACAAGAGTGGCAAGGAACGGAGGATGGTTCAACTAGAATAATTAATCATCAAAGTAACAAAAAGCACAAAATTATAACAGTAATAATTTAAAAACTTTTTGAACAATTTATATTAAAATTCCAAATATCACAGCTTTGAAAAGGCCCTTACTTAATATGATGAAAAATATGTGTAAAACCAAGACTAAAACAGAGAAACAAGGGGATCAGAGACAATGCACACAAAGTAATTTATAATTTTAAAGTGTGCTATTTATGTTAGCTGTTATTATCTTGCTCCCTGAAGACCCAGGATCTCCTTCCTCTGGGATGCTTACTTCAATTCTACTCTCCTTGTTCAATCAGTGCTCCAGGGTTTTTGTCACCTCAACGACCACCTTGAAAATCAAAACTTATCTATTCAGTTGCCCATTATTCCAGAACCAGAGATTTTTAAAAGAAATTGTTTTTCTTGTTAGATCATGTGCTAGTTGAGCTGATAAACTTAACTACATTAGATATATTCAATGGGTGCTAGTTTCCCCTTTAGAGAAATATTTTTACATTTTAGTAAGTCTTCTAGACACAGTGCCTTAATCCAAAGTAGTGACTAGATTATTGAGAGTTTCAGGGACCTTGCCTCAGGTGCCTTGATAATGGAAATCTCTCTTCTTAGCAATAGTTAATTTTGATGCCTTGTAGACTGTCTTGTCCGCTGTGTACTAATAAGTCTGACTATACTCAAATCTACCTGAAAATATCAAATGCACAGTGCATTTCAAATATCAAATATACTCAGTGTAAGAATATAACCTAAAATACCACAACTCAAAAACGCAACTCAACTCAAAATATCAACACTCAAAAATCAAAGCAAAAAGGAAGAGAAGAAAGGCTCATTTAATCCACTCATTTTATATATAAGGAAATAGAGCCTCTGGAAATGAAGTGGCTGTCCACGGTCATACAGCTAGTAAGTAGACTCAGGAGTCTTCAATTTTCTTGCAGATAATTTTGGAAATGACAGTTGGACTCATTCTGATATTTACTTGGTTACTATTGCTAATCAAGTTTGTATAAAGGGAGTTTGTGTTCCCCAGGGGATGTAATAATGAAAGTTATTTCTTTCTAGTTAAAACCTAGATGAATACAGCTCTGTTATGTAGGAATTGAAGAAAATGTTTGCTGACAAATCCCCTTTTTGTACTCACCCAAACAACTAGGTTGTACAGTGGGTAAAAATCACTAGATGGAGCCCAGAAGACCTGAATTAGAATCTTTCCTCAGAATAGCTATGTGGATCCTGGGAAAATCACACATAACCTCTCTCTGTCTTAGTCGCCTCATCTGTAAAATTGGTAGAAGATAAGTAGCTCCTGTTCTTTAGGAGTTTATTATCTCATTTATTTTCTTATTGGGCAGCTAGGTGGTGTAGGGGTTAGATTGCTTGGTCTAGAGTCAGGAAGTCCTGAGTTTAAATCTGGCCTCAGACACTTACTAGCTTTATGACTCTGGGTAAGTCACTTAATCCCGTTTGTCTTAGTTTCCTCATCTGTAAAATCAGCTGGAAAAGGGAATGATAAGCCACTCCTGTACCCTTGCAAAGAAAACCCATAAAAGGGGTCCCAAAGAGTCAGATATTACTGAAATGACTAAATAACAACTCTTTTGCTCCTAGAGATAAAATAGGGAGGGTAGGTAGATGATAAAATAGGAGGTTGAGAGAAAGGAATGAGAACCATAAGAATAAATTATCTCTAGATGCAAGCCTTTGACAATGAAGCCTCTAGGAGAAAGTTTGTATACCTGGGGTCCACAAACTTTAAAAAAAAGTGTGTATGTGTGTTTTTCAAAATAATTGATTTCTTTTATGGTCTTATATATTTTATTATATGCATTTAAAAACATTATTCTGAGAAGAGATCCACACGCTGCCAAAGGCATCCTTAGCATTAAAAAGGTTAAGAGTTTCACATTTTTCTCAGTAATCTGCATGTTTGTCTTTTTAAATATTCTTTTTAATTTATTCAGTCTTTCTCAGCTGTGTCAGATTCTTCATGATCCCAGTTGGGGTTTTCTTGGCAAAGATATTGGAGTGGTTTGCCATTTCCTTAAGTGACTTGCCCAGGATCACATTGCTAGTAAGTGTCTGGAGACAAATCAGATCTCAGGAAGACGAGTCTTCTTGACTCCAGACCTGGCACTCTATCCATCACACCACCTAGCCACCTCTTCCATATATCCATCCATCCATCCATACATACATACCCCCACACACATAATTTATATAATGCTGGGTGAATATCTTTACTCATTACTGTAATGATTTAGAAGAAGTTATTTTGTGCTAAAAGACTAGTGTGTTCATTGCTTCTAGCCCTGACACTATTTGTGGGGAAGGAAGAGGGCAAAAGGGAATAGGGATCATGACTACGACAGCCCTTTGGCTTTTCATGCTACTGACTTAAACACTTGTCCTTATTGCCACCTAGTTGTTTTGTGTGAAAGAGAGAAAGCAAATTCAGAAATTCAGAGGATGGGGTAGAGCAATAGGGAGGAGTATTTGAGGGAACACTAAGTCTCAGATTGTCAGAGAGAGGCAGAGGAAGTACAGAATGAATGAGAGCAATGAATTAGAAAGTAGTAAGGGCTTACTATGGGTCAATGGCTATACTAAGCTCTTGGAATAGAGATATTGAAAAAAGAGAGTACTTGTTCTTGAGAAGTTTATATTCTAATGGGGGGATATAACACATAGATGGCAATGGGGGTCAGGGAAGGGATTTTTGTTCAAGAGAGGGGTAGAAGTGAGGAGAGAGAGAGAGAGAACCCTAGTGCTGGAAGGTATATGGCCTGGTGGCCATTGAAAATGGCTGAATGGGATTGTAGGAATGTAGGTAAGGGACAGAGTAAATTTCATGGATTAGTTTTAAGAGGAAAAGAGGAGAATTTGGATACAAGCCCTGGGAGAGGCAAGGATGTGAGGCTGAAGCAGTCTATTGTCTAGGGGTAGCAGTAGACACAGTGAGCTAAATGAGTTATAATGCACACACTCAGTCAACAGGCCTTTGGGGTTGGTCCCAGGTCAGGAGTTCCAAAGATGGAACTAATTCCCTCTAGGCTTAGGGACACGGGTTTTGGAAGATCTTGTCCAGGCATCACATCTAGTGTGGAGGATGCTGGTCTAGGTAGGGAGGAGCAGGTCAGAGGAAGGGATGGCTAAAATAGATGAGTAGATGGCTAGAATGGATGTAAACCATGAATTAAAACCATAAAATGGATTCCTTTCTTCTCTTATAAATGCAAAGGTCCCTTATAGGTCAGTCAGTCAGTCAGTCAGTCAGTCAACTTTTGCTGAGCCCCTACTGTATGGGCAGCTTTGCTTTCAAAGACCATTAGAATCTGGGAGGAGGTTAAGATTTACAAAGGAAAATAGAATCACAGGTTCATACAATCTCAGAGCTGCTAAAGAGACTCTTGGGAATTAACAGTTCCAGTAAATAAAATAAGCAGGAGCAGATAACGAAATTAATAAAGAAGAACGCTAACACTCAGAATAAGCCGAGGCTAGTGATGAATGCTAAGGAATACAGAAAAGGCTTTTAAAACTGTATTGAGATCATGAGGAAGATCAAAGAAGAGATAGGACTGTTGTTTGGGAATTGATAAGAAGAGGGAAAAGATAGAACTAGTCAATTTTTACTTTCCTTTTGTTTTCCTTACCAAGAAGAATGATCTTTTAACTTTGAAGGGTAGAAGTGTGAAGGAATAGGTGGAATGGTTTTTAAAAATTTTAAACGATATAAAAATGGACAGATAGTGAACACAAAGTCAGGGTCCAAAGGATGTAGGCTGGAATGATGAGCTGACTCTAATGAAATTAAAGTGAATGGAGGTAATTACATGTAAAGTCTTTCACTGAGACTTTAAAAAAATCAGTCATGAAAAT
Organism: Monodelphis domestica; assembly: GCF_027887165.1. NCBI lineage: Eukaryota > Metazoa > Chordata > Mammalia > Didelphimorphia > Didelphidae > Monodelphis > Monodelphis domestica. Next base: position 93,686,262 of record NC_077234.1, on the reverse strand, counting down.
ATAGGATGTGGAAAGGATAGCTAGACAATAATTTGTGTGATAAATACCTAATGAATCAAGAGTCAGAAGTGATATGTCATCTAGGCTATATCTGAGCCCAGAGTCAGAAAGACCTGAATTCAAATATAGCCTCAGACACTTACTAGTTGGATGGCTTGAGTCAAGCCACTTAACTTCTGTCTGCCTCAGATTCCTTAACTGAAAAAAAGGGGGTAATATATTTAAAAATAGGATAATATTAGCCCTACCTCCAGGGTTGATGTGAGGATGTACATAATAATAATAATAGCATATATCTTCCAGTGTTTTTGTGAGACTCAAATAAGATAATACTTGTAAAGTGCTTAGCAAATTTAGCAGACGCTAAAATACATGCTTCTTTCCTTCCTTCCCTCTCTCTCTCTCTCTCCCTTCCTTCCTTCCTTCCTTCCTTCCTTCCTTCCTTCCTTCCTTCCTTCCTTCCTTCCTTCCTTCCTTCCTTCCTTCCTTCCTTCCTTCCTTCCTTCCTTCCTTCCTTCCTTCCTTCTTTCCTTCCTTCCTTCCTTCCTTCCTTCCTTCCTTCCTTCCTTCCTTCCTTCCTTCCTTCCTTCCTTCCTTCCTTCCTTCCTTCCTTCCTTCTTTCCTTCCTTCCTTCTTTCCTTCCTTCCTCCTTTCCTCCCTTCCCCCCTTTCTTCCTTTCCAAAGGAAGGTTCTACAAGGCTAAGACCATTAAAACACCAAACGTATTGAAAGATCCAGGATTCATGACCTTGTAGAAGAATCATCAGTCTCTGAGAAAGGATCTCAAGGATAATTACATGATAGAACTCTGGATTTGGAGTCAGAAGACCTGAGTTCATATCTTGGCATTGTGTGACCTTTGGCAAGTTGCCTACATAGACTGCATGGCCTCTAAGTTCACTTCTAGGTCTAAACTAATGATTCAGAATTCTGTTGTATAATGCTATCAGAGTACTGTGTTCACTGTGGACCACATTTTAAAAACAATAGTGACAAAATAGAGTATATAGGAGAGGACAAGCAGATGATGGTTGAGGTGGGGGGGGGGCATGGAATTATTCCATGCAGAAATCAGTCAAAAGTAATGGAGATAATTAGTTTAAAGGAGGGAAGAGTTGGAGAAATAAATAAAATAGGTGGCCCCAGAACTAGGAGCAAGGAGTCAATGCAGTTCCCCATAGAGAGAAACTTTCTTTCGATAAATGCTTTCCAAAGTAGAATGGTTTGCCTCAGGGGGTGATGGGCTCCTCCTCAATGGAGGGATGTCTTTAAGTCCTTTTAATACATTGTTTGGACTAGACTCCAAGATCCTAGGATTCTATGAAAAGAGAGAGTTTGTCTGGGACACCTATCTGCAGGCCTGGAGACTCTTTTTTCAGCACCCTGCAGCCATTTTCTGATCTCCAACATTCATTTATTAGTGGAATTCTCTCTCCCCTCTCTTCTTCTGTTGCTCTTGGGGGCAGCAGGTATGAAAAGCTCTGGGATGGAGAGAGGGCCACCCAGTGAGTGTTGGGAGTGTGACTAGCCGGCTGTTCCAGGCTTCTAATGCTGTCTTCAGAGTAAAGCCACTTCATCTAATGCATGTTTACATATCAAAAAATTTTCACTCTTCATATTTTTAGTGGCTTAAGATGAAAGAAGGAGATCAGGAATCTCCTCGACAGCCTGGAACTATTTGTCAGTGGCAGGCTGCATGAGAGAGTGTTTTTATCTTTTTGAGTCAGGCCACTCAACTACAGAGCACTCAGACAGCATTAAAAGTTTTAAAGGTTCAGAAATCACCTTCAGAAGGCCCACTTATCAGTCACACCAAAACTAGAAATCCTCTCTTTTGGCTTGGAAGCTATTCATAAGAATGGGAGTAAAGCTACTTGATACACCCAGATATCGCAGAGAGGAGCAGGTACGATATGGAATTGAAATGAGTAGCAGAGGACTTTGATTCACAGGAGACAAAATTCAGGAAGAGAGCCGGCAAGAAAACCCATATTTTCAGATGTTTATATAAAAATACACACGTATAGGTAGAGGTGAACTAGCGGTCTTAATGCCAGAAGACATGTTTGACTCTGAAACTATCTTCCAAACTTGGTGGGATGAACCTCATGCCCAGAAGATGTTTTATGGAAGGTTCTCCATTCTAAAGGCTTCCAAGGGCACTTCCTTTTCTGGATTCTCCAGATTCTCCAACTTCTTTGTCTATATCTCCTTTGTCTTCCTAGCTGGTCTTTCCTCTTCCTTTGGTCCCCTAAATTTAGGCATCCTAAAGCTCTGCCCTTAGCCCTCATCTCTCCTCTTTCTTCCTCATTTGTAAAGCAAAAGAATTTAACTAGATAACCTCAAAGATCCCTTTCATTATTCCCATATCTTATTATCCCAGATAGCAAGGCTATCCTTTAACTAAGAACAGTGTTCTTGAGGCAGCTAGGTGGCCCAGTGGATAGAGTGTTAGGGCTGGGGTTGGGAAGACCTGGGGTCCAATGTGGCCCAAGACACTCCTAGCCGTGTGACCCTGGGGAAGTCTCTCCACCCCCGTTTGCCCAGCCCTTGCCCTTCTCTTTTAGAGTTGTTACTAAGAGAGAAAATAAGAGTTAAAAAAACCCCAAACCATGATCTTCCTACCTAACAGATCTTTTCCTGCTTTGGAAAGGTATTTTAGCACACCAGGCATTTGATACCTGTTTGTTGTTGACTGTGTTGAACAGAGTCCCAGGGTGGATGCAGACATCTGGCTTTACATTTCAGGAGCGCCTCTCAGTCTGGTTGACCACTGGGCTGCCTCGCCGCCTTTCATCATGATTTTCAGGAAGGGTGCTTTGTTGTTCTGAATTGGTGCATCACTTAGGAACAGGAATGGGAGCAATTAATCAGCGGAGGCTCCTCTGGGAGGGACGAGAGAGGGAAGGACAGGGCGGCTTCAGGGGGGAAAAGAGAAAGCTGGCTTGGCGCGAACAGCCTTCCTTCTGCTATCTTGCTCCCGGCTTTTGTACCCCTTGCATCAGCACCAGCGCTCGCCAAATCTCCCTGGCAATCAGAACTGACATGTTTGTAGGAAGCCTCGGCAGGACCTCATTTGATCCGAGGCCCCCGGGCACCAAAGGGGAGAGGCGTGTTGGTGCCGACTTCAGCCGTGATTTTTTATTCAAAGAGAAAGAAAAGCATCTGGTTTCTTGACAAGGCAGCCCGCTGAAATTGACTGCTGAAATGAGCTGGGAGCACCCTCGCGACCTCCTGTCACTTTGCATGGTGCTCCTCGCATCGCTATCTGCTCCAAATGTGCTAGCTCATTTCTCCATCCTCCAACGTACCTCTCCTCACACTGAACAACTTAATCAGGCCTCGTCAACAGCAATTCCATTCCAGAAACCTTTAGTAAGCAACCACCGAGTGCCACGCACCGTGCTAGGTGCCGGAGGAGCCCAGACCAAGGTCCGGTCTTTGAGGAGCCTCATCGCCCCCTCCTCCTCCTCCTCCTCCTCCGAGGATAGCCCAGCAGGTCTCAAAGTGTGATTCAGATATCCCTGGGGGGCTCTGAGACCCTTTCAGGGGGTCTGCAAGGTACAAACAAGATCTAGACAAAATAAATTCGGGTCAATCATCCGAGGGCACTAGCATTCAGAGGATCAGGGAAGGCTTCTAGAAGGCGGGATTTTATGTGGGACTTAAAGGAAGCAAAGGAAACCACGAGGTGACGAGGAGGCTAGATGGAATTGCAGGAGTGGGAGCGAGCCAGTGAGAATATCCTTCAATTAAACAATCAAAGGAAAAACTAGATATCAATTCAGTTAGGGAAAATAAAAATGTACATTTTCCCTTCCAAGTTCACAGGCTCCCCGAAATCTTATCCTGCCTTAGAAGCAGGGCAGTTCCCTTTCACTGGGAATCTCTTTGAATGTTCACTTCTTAGTTTGGCAAGGAGGTGATTCTTGTTAGGCTGTGGGTGGGCTTCCGCCCTCTGCGCTCTTTTCCAAACCTGAGATTTAGGTGACTCTGTGAGATACCAAGAAGATGGTTACCTGGAAGGGATCTTTAAGGACTGGTAAGATTCTCATTTTCAGGGCTTGAGGTCCAAGGAGGTTTTCAACCTAGGAAGCATGACCCCACTTACCCTTCTCTTTCATATTTTATTATTAGCAATAAATACATATCACGAACACCATGTAGTGAAGTGGTAAAATGATTATTCTGTTTGCTGTAATTCTCAACAGCTCTCTTGGTCCACTTCTTTTTTTAAACCCAATTAAAGAACTGTAGATGAAACTGGAAAAAGACCTTAGAACCATACCAGGGAAACAGAGGCAGGGAGACAATTTGTAATAGTAGATGTTATGACTGCTTTAGAATCAGAAAGGCTTGCGTTCCAGTTCCTTTCTCTGGTATTTAGTAGCGTGTGAGCCCAGGGAAGCCAATTAATCTCTGACTGTAACACTTATCTCACAGAGTTGTTGTGAGGCTCAAATTTATATAGAAATAGATATAGATAGACTCACATCTGTATATATGTATATCATGCCATATAGCATAATGTAGTATTATATAATATATACAAGGTCCCTTATATATTTCAAAGGGGTGCTAAGTCTGGTAGTGTAGATGGGGGGGGGTTGTATCTCCTGTATCAGGAGAAAGGAAGAGGTATGTTAGAATCAACACAGTGTTATCTCCCATATAGCACAAATGATACACAGAATAATTATTTCCTCCCTGAATTCTTGGCAAAGAGCAGCAAGAATTAAAGGGGGTTTTAGACAATAAGATTAAATTTGAAATATTAAGGTGGTAAGCATCTCCCCAAAGGTAGAGGACATTTGTATCTAGATCAGATTCAGGGACCTTTCATACAAAGCTATTTCATTTTGATCATCAAAGAAACTCTCAGAAGGCACTGGTAGAAGGAGTAAACATTTTAACTCTGGGAAGATGTGAAAAACTTCTAGAGACAAAAGATCCAAGTCTCTTACCAGAGGAATTTTAGTCACCTGGCAATGCATTGCTCTTTTCTAGGGAGCAACCTTTCTAAAGAGCTCAAATTGCTTTCCAAATATTTTCCTATTCATAGGTTCATAGATTTAGAGCTAGACAACTGTTGGAGGTCATGGGGTTTTACAGAGAGAGGTTAGGTGACTTATGTAGAGTACCACAGCTCGTAAGTATTTGAGTATTTGAATCTCACTCTTTCTGACTCATGTCCAGCACCCTATTATCTGCTAAGCAATGCTGCTTTCTCAATTCCGGTGGCCAACTTCACTACGATCATTTTAAGGGAACTAGAGTAGTTTGCTATGTTGGCATCATACTCACTTTGAAAGAGCACTGACTGGAGGAAGAAAACATCTGGCTTACATCCCACATCAGACATTTCTTGCCTGTGTGACCTTGGGCAAATCATTGAACCTTCCTGGGTCTGTAAAATGAGGCTGTTTAATTAAATGGGATCGGAGATTGCTTCCAGCTCTAGATAGATAATCCTCTGATTCACAGTGAATCTTTGTCTTCCCAGGGCAGTGGATCCATGCCATAAAATTAATCAACAAATATTTCTTTAGCAGCTACTATGTTCCAGGCACTGTGAGTGCCAAGACACAGATAAAACAGTTCTTACTCTCAAAGTCGAGGAGTCAGTACACACACACACACACACACACACACACACACACACACACACACACACACACAATCCTACCATACAAATACAGAACAGTTTATGAAGGACATGAGCAGTTGAAAATATTGAGAAAGGCTTCTTCTTTCTACAAGCTTTTGAGCTGAATCTTGAAGGAAGTAAGGGCTTCCCTGAAGTAGAAGTGAGGAAGGAGTACACAGTAGGACCTCATTTTATATGACCAATAGGTTCCAAGACCCAAGTAAAAAATCACCCATAATAGCGGACCCCATTATTTAATAATTCCTTATATGAACATATCTAGCCATTTTATGACTTATCTTAGGTACAAGCATCATTAGTCTTTACTTTGGGACCATTAGTAATAATTAAATAGCATTAATTAAAAATGAGAAGCCCTGCTCTGATGTGGACATGACTTGCCATAAGAGAGAATTCTAGAGGAAGACATATGGGAGCTAATATTTGGTGCTAACCAATATAATGATTCACATGAATGCCTCAGAATGAGAATGAGTGCAATTGGGTGAACTGTTGCATTATACTACTTGGGAAAATGGCACACATTTAATGTGCAATTAATTTTTTTTTATTTTATGTGTTTTTCTGTGTGTCTTTGTTTTTTTCAATCGCCAGTTTGCCTATACTTGAATTTGTGTGTGTTGAGTTCATGTGAAACAAGGTTGTACTGTGTTCTAGACCTAGGGGGCAGCTAGCCAAAGGCATAGGAGCGATGTGAGATGGTACATTGCTATGTGGGAGAAAGAAAAAAGGCCTGTTTGGTTAGACTTTAGAATGGGGATTCTTGAATTGGGGTATTTAGATCTCAAAGGAGTCTGTGGCTAGATTTCTGGGGGTCTGTGAATGTGGGTGGTGAGAAAATTTCTTTCTTATTTTTCACTAACCTCTTTCAGAAATTTAGCATTTGCTACAATCATGAATAAAGGCAAAAACATCACTCTGATAAAGAGATCCATAGGCTTCGCCAAGCTGCCAAAGGAATTGGGGAGTCATGGATCTATAATGAAGTTGGAAATGTAGGTTGGGGTCCCAAGGTGAAGGGCTCTGAAGATCACATTGAGGAATTTCTATTTTTGTCCGGGAGGCAATAAAGAGCCATTGGATTTTACTGGGTAGGGCTGTGACATGGGAAGTGACATGAACTTAAGGAAAAACATGTCAGTAGCTATGTGGAGGTATGGAGAACAGATTGGACTGAAGAGAGAAGAGGTTGAGAGTCCAACTAGAAGATTCTTGAAGTAGTCCAGGTGACAAAGATTGTATAAACCAAAATGGTGGCTGGGTGAACAGATTCAAGAGAAGTAGAAGTAGAAACAGCAAGAGTTGGCAACTGGTAGACATGTGGAGTGAGGAGTCTAAGATAACACCGAGATGGCACTTACTCATCTTGCCATATTTCTACTCAAGCAGTTTACCCACTTCTTTGTTGGTGAAAAAGCCAAACAGACTAATAAAACAGTCAGTGGCTACACTCCCAAATGGTGGCACCTTGAATGCCCTTTTCTGTGCCTCCTATCTTCCTTCTCCACATTCTCAAGTAAATTATGGATCTTTAGAAAGACCTTCCTTTTTTTTTTAATCAAAGGAGTTTTAACCAAAGGAGTAAAAAAATATTGCCAATACAAAATGGTATTGAATTAATACTTTAAAAATTGAAGAGCATAATGAGTAGAACCAAGAGAACATTGTATATAAAAGCAGAAATATTGTATGAAAAACAACTTTCGCATGTCCTCCTCCAGAGAAAGAACTGATAAATAGAAACAAGTCAGGTATAGTTTTATACACACACATTTATATAGTCAAATGATACCTTTTCTAATGAAGGGAGGGAGATACCTGGAACTTTAATATAACAAAAATACATTTTTACAAAGTGAATTGAAAGTGAAGTGAAAATTTTTAAAGAAACAGTGAGACTTTATTTATTCTAGCCCGAGTAGTCCACTGGTACTGAGCTAAGAGTCAGGCAATAGATTTGAAGTCAGAAGACCTAGTGAATCTAGTTTTCCCCTTAGTTTAGTTAATCCTTCTCTTCAATTTCCTTATCTGGAAAATGAGAGGGGTGGAGATAACCACTTCTGAGCTCCCTTCTATCTCTAATTCTGTGATCTAATGATCTATCTTTTTCTCTTGCAAGCACCCTGGGGCTTTTGACAAAGGAACCTAGTAGCATGGCCCAAATCTAGGATCCTATTTTCTTTTCAGAAAATTTCTTTCAAGACTTTTGGTTTGGAATCTGGCAATCACTACATTATGCCAAAATACTAAAATCATTCCCCACATTTTCCCCCAAATAAGTTCTATAGAGTTCTTTAGTTCTATAGAGACAGGCAAACATTATGGGACAGTGAAAGGGCACCAACTCTGGAATTTGAGGACTTGGGTTCAAATGCCACCTCTGAGGGGTATTACCTATGTAAACGTTTCTAGGCCTCAGTTTCCTCATCTATAAAATCAAGGGGATGGAACAAGATGAATGTCTGGGGCCCCTTGTTATGACTGATCCATTTACCAAATAATTTTAATTTTGTTGTTAATCATTCTCAATCTACCAAAAGAAAACCTGAGCAAAGGTTAAGTGCTTCAATAAAGGGATAAAACCATCAAACAAGATTACCTATTAGCTAGATCAGACTATCTTGATGATAAAGCATCCTTCATGTCTCCTTCCCAGTTAAGCTACTCTCTTCCTACTTGGGAAATCTGGCCTCTGTTGCTGGCCTCTTGCAATGAGACCGTTTGCTCCCCTTAGAGACCAAGAAGCATTGGGGATCAGAGGTTTGCTCTTCAGTTGGAATGCAGGACCCTTCTGAGCCATTCTGTGGTGTTTTTGTCTAGGCAGACTTTGGAAGTCCCTTGAAAAGAAATGCTTTCATACAGAAAGCATGAGGGAACTTTCGAGGATTTCCCCAATTCCCTCATGTCCATGACCAGAAAAGATACGGCTGTGTTTTGAGTTTCGTCCCGGGGAACACAAGAGCCTGTTGCTTAGAGACTGAAGGGCCAAGGGACCAGGGGAGAAGAAAGGAAGGAGATACGGCTTCTGTCTCCATCTCAGAAGCCAGGAGGACAGGAGGCCTATAAATGAATCCTCCTCACCCTAGGGAGGAGAGAAGAGACTTCCTGTCACTACTGTTGTACTACATATGTCCTGAGGATTGATTCTTTCATGGCAAACACTTCCCAAAGGAGTTCTCTTCAGATGAGAGACTTCAGAGCCCATCAAATGAGCAGAGCTCAGGCAGGGCTACCTGAGAGGCACAGAGCAGCCCACATCCCTTGTGGGCTTGTAACCCCACAGGAAGCTGGTGACTTGGGGTCTGTGACCTAGCAGTTGCCAGGGGAACACAAACCTCTTACTTGACAGAGGGGAGCAGGCAGAACAAAGTTTGCTTTCCAAGTGAGGGCATTTATAAACATGGTAAGCGGAGGCCCAGCAGTAACACCTCCCATGGACTTCACGCTCTGACTGGTGGAAGGGGGCTGCGCAGAAGAGCTGAGAATTCATTAGCAGACTTTCAGGCAGAAGCATACTTAGTCCTTCATTTTAAAAATCGATAGATTTTTTTTTTCCATGAGATTTGGGCCTGAGTGGTAGATCATTAATTAGATTTGCTTCCCAAGCATTCTTTTGCCCTTCTCTTAGATTATACCCAATCAAATGAGATTAGGGTACCTGAGCACTTATTGGGGGTAGGAAATATGGAAAACCGATTATACTTCATTATGTGAATATAGGATAATGGAATCTGGACTGCAAAGTCCAAAAGCCAGGTCAAACATTCAAAGGCACATACGCGTGCATAATCAGGAGAGAAAATTAGCAAGCACTGGGCCAATAAATGAAAAGTAAGTGCTAGGACCATGGAGATTGTTTTTAAAAATTGGATAATTAAACTTATAAGAAGGACTTACAAAAATGAGGAGAGATGGATCCTCCAGTTTCAATCAATTTTAGACGTTTTCACTATTCCCACAGTTGGGTTTGTGTGTGGATGGCATCAAACACATTTGAAAACTCTAAATCAGGGACAACAGTTGTTTGCCCCCTTATCCAAACTTTGATGACCCCAGAAAGGGTAGCTCTTGTTCATACCTTGTTACATCATTTTAAAAGGTCATTTTAAGGTGAACCATTGACTTGGTTATATCACTAAGGAGAGTAAACTTTTGGCAAGAAAATGACAGATCCATTCCTCATGTTGCCTCTTCCTCCTTCTCTTTTTTCTCCGCTTCCTCCTCCTTCTTCTTCTTGTTCTTCTCTCCTCCTCCCCCTCCTCCTCCTCATTCTTCTTGTTCTTTTTTTTTTGGATTTAATTTTTAAAATAAAAAAAAATTTATTTGGTCAATTTCAAACATTATTCCTTGGTTACAAAAATCATATTCTATTCCTCCCTCCCCTCCCCCCACTCTTCCCATAACCGATGCGCAATTCCACTGGGTATTAATCAGAAACTATTTCCATGTTGTTGATGTTTGCACTAGGATGTTCATTTAGAGTCTACATCCCCAATCATATCCCCCTCAATCCATGCAGTCAAGCAGTTGTTTTTCTTCTGTGTTTCTACTCCCATTGTTTTTCCTCTGAATGTGGATAGTGTTCTTTCTCATAGATCCCTCCAAGTTGTTCAGGATCACTGCATTGACACTAACGGAGAAGTCCATTACATTTGATTGTACCACTGTGTATCAGTCTCTGTGTACAATGTTCCACTGGGTCTGCTCCTTTCGCTCTACATCACTTCCTGGAGGTTGTTCTAGTTCACATGGAATCCCTCCAGTTCATTATTCCTTTGGGTACAATAGTATTCTAACACCAACATATACCACAATGTGTTCAGCCATTCCCCAATTGAAGGGCAGCCCCTCATTTTCCAATTTTTGGCCACCACAAAACCACAAAGAGCGCAACTATGAATATTCTTGTACATGTCTTTTTCCTTATTATCTCTTTGGGGTACAAACCCAGCAGTGCTATTGCTGGATCAAAGGGCAGACAGTCTTTTAGCGCCCTTTGGCATAGTTCCAAATTGTCCTCCAGAATGGCTGGATCAGTTCACAATTCCACCAGCAATGAATTAGTGTCCCTACTTTGCCACATCCCCTCCAGCATTCATTACTTTCCTTTGCTGTCATGTTAGCCAATCTGCTAGGTGTGAGGTGATACCTCAGAGTTGTTTTGATTTACATCTCTCTGATTATAAGAGATTTAGAACACTTTTTCATGTGCTTATTAATGGTTTTGATTTCTTTGACTGAAAATTGCCTATTCATGGCCCATACCCATTTATCAATTGGAGAATGGCTTGATTTTTTATACAATTGATTTAGCTCTTTGTAAATTTGAGTAATTAGACCTTTGTCAGAGGTTTTTGTTATGAAGATTATTTCCCAGTTTGTTATTTCCCTTCTGATTTTGGTTATGTTAGTTTTGTTTGTATAAAACCTTTTTAATTTGATGTAATCAACATTATTTATTTTAAATTTTGTGATTTTTTCTAAGTCTTGTTTGGTTTTAAAATCTTTCCTTTCCCAAAGGTCTGACATGTATACTATTCTATCTTCACATAATTTACTTATGGTTTCTTTATTTATGTTCAAGTCATTCACCCATTCTGAGTTTATTTTGGTATAGGGTGTGAGATGTTGATCCAAACCTAATCTCTCCCACACTGTCTTCCAATTTTCTCAGCAGTTTTTATCAAATAGTAGATTTTGGTCTCAAAAGCTGGGATCTTTGGGCTTATCATAGACTGTCTTGCTGAGGTCACTTACCCCAAGTCTATTCCACTGATCCTCCTTTCTGTCTCTTAGCCAGTACCATATTGTTTTGATGACCACTGCTTTATAATATGAGATCTGGTACTGCAAGGCCACCTTCCTTCTCATTGTTTTTCATTATTTCCCTGGATATCCTTGATCTTTTGTTCTTCCAAATGAACTTTGTTATGTTTTTTTCTAATTTTGTAAAAAAAATTTTTGGTAGTTCAATGGATATGGCACTAAATAAGTAAATAAGTTTCGGTAGGATGGTCATTTTTATTATGTTAGCTTGTCCTACCCATGAGCAGTTAATGTTTTCCTAATTGTTTAGATCTAGTTTTAATTGTGTGGAGAGTGTTTTGTAGTTGTGTTCATATAGTTTCTGTATTTGTTTTGTCAGATAGATTCCCAAGTATTTTATATTGCCTAGGGTGATTTTAAATGGAATTTCTCTCTAACTCTTGCTGCTGAGATGTGCTGGAGATATATAGAAACACTGATGACTTATGTGGGTTTATTTTGTATCTGCAACTTTGCCAAAGTTGTTAATTATTTCCACTAGCTTTTTACTTGATTCCCTAGGATTCTTTAAGTAGACCATCATATCATCTGCAAAGAGTGATAGTTCAGTCTCCTCATTGCCAATTTTAATACCTTCAATTTCTTTTTCTTCTCTAAGTGCTACTGCTAGTGTTTCTAGTACAATGTTAAATAATAGAGATAATAATGGGCATCCTTGTTTCACTCCTGATGTTCTTGTTCTTATTGTTCTTGTTCTCCTTCTTCTTCTTCCCCTTCTCCTCCTCCTCCTCCTTCTCCTTTTCCTCCTCCTTGCCCACCTCCTCCTCCTCTTTCTCCTCCTCACTTACCTCCTTGTTCCTCTTGTTCTCTTGTCTCCTCTTGTTCCTCATCCACCTCCTCCTCGTATACTTCAATGGGGGTGTGATTAGGGTTTTGATGTTAAAAGATCACTGTACTGCAAATATGAATAACATGGAAATAGGTTTTGAACAATGATACATGTATAACTCAGTGGAACTGTTTTTCAGCTCTGGGAAGGGGGAGGAAAGAGCGGGGACTGGGGGAGGATCATGAATCATATAACCATGGAAAAATATTCTAAATAAAAAAAGGGAAAAAAGGATTTCACTAATAACTTTCTAATAGGAACTATTTAGTGATCCCTAAAGTGACCCTCCTGGAACTGAGATACTTTTATTCTCTTTCTTATAGGAATCAGATTCCAGAATGGTTCAAATGACTGTTTGGATTGTAAGCAAATTTGTGATTTGGGAATATTACAATGGAGAGATTTGATATTTTTTATATAAATACAATTGAATATTAATTCTAGGAAAAATGCTTATTGGTAATAAGTAATAGTCAATAAGCATTTGTTAGTCATCTGCAATGTACTAGGTCAATCAATAAACATTTAAGATATATACTAGACACTGTGATAAACCCTAGGGGGGAAAAAAAGCAAAAGGCAATCCCTACCTTCAAGGAGCTTACCCTTTAGTGGAGGAAGACAATACATAAAAAGAAACTAAAAAACTAAGGATGAGGAGAGGAAAGGAAGTATACTCCATATGAGAACATGTTGGAGTCTTACCGCTGGTTTGTACCCTGGGCACTCTCTTTAAGTGGAGGATATAAAAGGAGATCTTTTGAATACATTCTACCCTCTCAAATCAGAGGAAGGGAAAGAGCTCTAGGGCAGCCCATACTGAGTAGAGGTAACTTTCACAGTTGGTTCAATCTTCTTGCATGAAGATTAATTTGTGGAGATGATAAAGGTAGATTTGTGGGGTATAAAAACAATAATGAAATAGTTTCTGCCCTCAAGGAATTTGCATTCCATGTATTAATTTGAAGATAATACCTACTATTTTCTAGTCAAAGACTGAATCTCCCTAATATAACAAAATCAGTAGAACAAGTAACTTTTAAAAAAAATCTCATATTATGCTAACTCTCTTTACTGTGTCTATAGACCATCTTCTCTTGGACTTTCAAGGATTGACTAGGTAGAAGAGAGTCTCAATCTTTGTTAAGAGTTTTGGGAACTGGTACTTTTCAGTCTAACCCCTTCTTTTTTGGTTCTTTGTGGAACATCAATGTAACCTTCATTACCTTAAGGCAACTCTTAAAAAAAACAAAAAACAAAAAAACCCAACCCTTATCTTCTGTCTTAAAATCAATACTATGTATTGATCATAGTACTATGTATCAGTTCCAAGGCAGAAGAGTGGTAAGGGCTAGGCAATAGGGGTCAAGGGACTTGCCCAGGGTCATACAGCTAGGAAGTATCTGGGGCCAGATTTGAACCTAGGACCTCCCATCTTTAGGCCTGGATCTCAATCCACCGAGCCACCCAGCTGCCCCAAATTCCCTAAGCAGGAGGAGCCTTTTGGTCCTTCATGGAACCCACAGAGCATAAAAATCTTCAGTGTGTCCTACTTTCTCTCTAGGCCTACTCCTGACATATGGCCTCATTATCCATGACTCTCTCTCTCTCTCTCTCTCTCTCTCTCTCTCTCTCTCTCTCTCTCTCTCTCTCTCTCTCTGCTCTCCTCCTCCTCCTCCTCCTCCTCCTCCTCCTCCTCCTTCTTCTTCTTCTTCTTCTTCTTCTTCTTCTTCTTCTTCTTCTTCTTCTTCTTCTTCTTCTTCTTCTTCTTCTTCTTCTTCTTCTTCTTCTTCTTCTTCTTCTTCTTCTTCTTCTTCTTCTTCTTCTTCTTCTTCTTCTTCTTCTTCTTCTTCTTCTTCTTCTTCTTCTTCTTCTTCTTCTTCTTCTTCTTTCTTCTTTCTTCTTCTTCTTCTTTCTTCTTCTTTTTCTTCTTCTTCTTTCTTCTTCTTCTTTTTCTTCTTCTTCTTCTTTCTTCTTCTTCTTCTTCTTTCTTCTTCTTCTTCTTCTTCTTCTTCTTCTTCTTCTTCTTCTTCTTCTTCTTCTTCTTTCTTCTTCTTCTTCTTCTTTCTTCTTCTTCTTCCTTCTTTTTTCTTCTTCTTCTTCTTCATCATCATCATCATCTTCTTTTTTTTCTTCCTCTCTCTGTCTCTCCACTTCCCTCCATCCCCTTCATTCTTCTTTCCTTTTCTTCTTTAAACAGCCCACTGTGGAATTACATGGGGATACCTTGTCAGTGACGAACTACATATCTATAAGCAATAATCCTATGTATGTTAGATTGATTTCATTGAAGAAAAGACTTTTTAAAGACCTAGGTGTCTGCACATTTTTTATTTGTCTATTTGTATTATGAATAGAGATCTAGGACCTTTATTCTCTTTTCTTGTATGGTGAATTATTGATTTGACTTTCTAACTTTAATATTCAGCTGATCAAATTCTATTAGTTGCCTATGCATTTAAAATATTTATGGTCAGTTGTTCTCAACTAATGAATAGTCTTAGCTACTTTGCCAGTGAACATTACTCAACAAAATTTATTGAACTGAATTGAGTTCACATGACCTGTATGGCCATGGACAAGTCACAACCTCAGATTTTACCTTTTCCCCTTTGCTAAAGACAAAGAGGTGGGGCTTGACTTTGAGGAAGGAAAACATATTTCTTCCACTCTCTGTCCTATAGCCCTATCCCAGAGAGAATCTGAAGAAATCTCTAAAACAAAAGTTATGGGATAACTCATGTCTATGGTCTCACCAAAAGTGGGAAATAAATAACAAAAATAGATAACCCTTCTAGGAAAAGTACTCAGTACTTTTTATAAGTATAATATACATGTATACATATTATATATGTACATATATGTATAAATATAAATAGGAATATCAGACACAGGACAGATGTTTATTTCTTCTGTCACTAAAAATGCATAAAACATAGAAAACTCATAAGCATACACAGACAAAGGCAGAAATATGTCCTTTCCATCTCTAAACCTATGATTCTATGCAAACAGCAGCACATCACACATTTCATGCTCTTGAAATATTAAGACAACTTTATGGGACTGCTGAAAAAGATAGTTCATCTTCATTTAAAACTCACATTCTCCAAGTATTCTGCAATGTCCAGATCCCCGAGCTAGCCAGGGAATAGTTTGGGTTTTTGTAGCCCTTTCAGTTGTAGCATCCTCTTGGTGGTGATGCCTCTTCTGCTACTGTGAATGTCCCTTCTGGGTTAGGTTACAATTGGCCTCCAATGTCAAACTGGGTTCAGAGGAGGGTAAGTTGCACATCATCAGCAGAGATAGAAATGAGTAGAAGAGCGTTGAGCTTTAAAAGGTGAAATAGAGGTGTGATTGTATTGGAGATAAAACCCATAATTGGAGTGTGGGATATTACCCATCTTGCCACATTCTAATCAATTGAACACACAACAGGGACCAAGCCTCACCGCCTTTGGTTTGGAGACCACTAAACTGGAGAATGGATAGAAGTTTTCCTTGTAAATTGTATGGCCTTAAATCCCTTGTCCCTTCAGCACTGGCTACATTCACGTTTCTTATATTTACTCTTAGATAAGTTGTTTTCAGTCATGTGCAACTCTACATGACCCCATTTGGGGATTTTCTTGGCAGAGATACTGGATAGGTTTGCCATTTTCTTCACCAATTTCTAGATGAGGAAACTGAGGCCGATAGGGTTAAGTGAATTTTTTTGAATTGAAAATTTTTATTTAGTTAATTAGGGTTAAGTGATTTGCCCAGGGTCACACATCTACTGCATTTGATTTGACCTCAGTTCGTCCTGACTCTCCAGGTGCAAAGTTGCTGGTCACTTAGTGTTATCTGTTATCTATGATCAGTGTTAAACTCAATTGTCTTTATTCTCTTGTCTGTGAGTTTTTCCCCTCCTCCTCCCTTAAAGGGCAATTCCACAAGGTGGTGGGCAGCATTCTGGCCTTTGTTCTCCCATTCCTCCCAAAGCTCCTCACTCAGAGAAGTGCTGGCTCTGGCCATTTAGCCTCAGTTTCTGGATGAGAATGCCTTGGGGGACAGAAGGGAGAGACTAGCGGGTTCTGAGAGATTACATCAATTCCTTCCTCCTATCTGTCTGCCACTCTCTCCTAGAAGGAAATGAAATTGGTCTGGCACAATGCCTTCTTCCCCCAGCCAAGTTGGAGGCCTCCTCATACCTCAGGTTGCTCTAGGGCACTGAAAATGGACTGGCTGAAGATCTATTTGAGCAGATTTCTCCAGCTTAGCTGAGGGAAAAAATGAGGTGAAACTCTGTTAGGGTCTTTCCTATGGGATTCGTTGACCCTCAGAGATCATGCCTACCCTAGATTTCAGGGGGTCCATAAACTTGGATTAGAAAAAGTAAATCCTTATTTCAGCATGATCATGCTCCTTTATAATCTTCTGTGTTTTATTTTATGTATTTTAAACCATTATTCTGAGAAGGAGTCCACAGGTTTCCCCAGTCGGCTAAAGGGTCCATGACACAAAGAAGGTCAAGAACTCCTAGCTCAAATAATCTCTAAGATCTTTTTCTCTCTGAGCCATTGGCTGTGTTGCCTTCAGCTGACTATTGGAAAAAGGGAGAGTATCGATAGACATGGCTGCTCCAATGCATTAAGAATCTGTGATTCCTCCTCATCTATAACTTAGCAGATAAATGGAAAGGAGCTGTCTGCCAGAGGCAGACACAGAGAAAGTTAAGTAATTTCCTCACTGGCACACAACTAGTATTTGTTAAAGGTAGGATTTGAACTCAGTCCTTTCTGGCTCCAAATGCAGTTTGATCCATTATGTCCTGATACTTCTAAGTTACCCAGAGCCATCATAAAATGATGCATGAAGCCAATTGTCACTGGTAGAAGCCCAAGCTTCTCTCTTGTGTTTCTCCTGATGCAACCCTATAAGAATAGCATCTCCCCACCTTTGACCTTGACTCCCCCCCCAGACCTTTCTGCTTTGTACTCTCACCCATCAGACCTAGATTTCGAGGATTTCCAGTTTGCCTCCTGAACTGACTTCTGTGCTCTTTTGCTTAGATTCCCATCTCCCCAGAGAGAATGACTGTTTTCTTATTACTCCTCTGCACACCAGACCCTTCCCCCACCCCCTAATCGAGGAC
Source organism: Monodelphis domestica (assembly GCF_027887165.1). Taxonomy (NCBI): domain Eukaryota; kingdom Metazoa; phylum Chordata; class Mammalia; order Didelphimorphia; family Didelphidae; genus Monodelphis; species Monodelphis domestica. The sequence continues at coordinate 93,668,802 of NC_077234.1, read as the reverse complement.
AATAAGACCCCTTCCAGCTCTAAAACATGGCTATGATTTAATCTGTAATCTGTAATTTGCCAGGGTCTCCTTTTTCCCTTTTATAAAGATGAACCCCTTATTTTTCTGTTTCTAATATTCAGGGCCTGGCGTCTCTGCAACAGCCCCAGGGGCACCAGGATTCATATTATCAGGTCCTGCTGACTTGAATACATACCGTTTTATAAAGCACTTTTCAATGATTTTCTTCTTTATGCCAGTTTGGCTTCCCATCCTCTCCTCCCAGGGCTCCCTAGCTCTGGTTATCTGATCAGACTCTTCTGCTTTTCTATTTGACTAGAGCCGTTAAAAATATTAAAGAATTCCTTGCCTTCTCACAGTCCTTATAATCAGCTTTTCCTCCCTATTTATCAGAGGTTGACATTTTTTCTTGGTCCTCTTCTATTGCCTTATATAATTGAAGAATGATTTCCTGTTACTGTTGAAATCCCTTACAAGCAACTATGATTTCTCACACAGAGTATTTCAGTCCTTGTCCATACACAAACGTTTGATAGTCATTCTTATGTCACTGGTCTCAGAAGACCAGGAAACTGGTTTGCCCAATTATGTCGGACAGGCAAATTATAGCCATCACTATCAACTCATGTGGGGAACATGACTGGACCTCCTCAGTCTCACCAACCTGACAAAATCTATGGAATATGGAGGGACTTTATATAATGTGATTTTAGCCTCTGTGTGCGTGTGTGTGTGTGTATTCACTGTTATCTTTTTACTACTTAAACATTGAAGCTGTTTTTCCTTTTTGTCACATTTCCATCTCTAGTCTGGGCAGGATTCTACACTTCTACATTTAGTCAGTTTGACATTGAACCACCCCTTTTATCTGTTTTTTTTTTTTTAAACCCTTACCTTCTGACTTAGAATCAATACTGGGTATTGGATCTAAGGCAGAAGAGTGGTAAGGGCTAGGCAATGGGGGTCAAGTGACTTACCCAGGATCATACAGCTATGAAGTATCTGAGGTCAGATTTGAACCCAGGACTTCCCATCTCTGGGCCTGACTCTAAATCCACTGAGCCACCCAGCTACCCCAACCCCTTTATCTTTTTAAACATAGTATAGTTTGATTTTGTGCCCACAGTACTATTTAGCTACATGGTAAAAGCATCAATTTTTTTTTAGCTCTTAGATCTTTTTCTTCTCTCTCTCTCTCTCTCTCTCTTTTATTTTTTATTTATTTTTATTTATTTTTTTTATTTGAGCATTTCCAAACATTATTCACTGGAGACAAAGATCATTTTATTTTCCTCCCCCCCCCCCACCTCTCCCATAGTTGATGCACGATTCCACTGGGTATCACATGTGTTCTTGATTCGAACCCATTTCTATGTTGTTGGTATCTGCATTAGAGTGTTCATTTAGAGTCTCTCCTCAGTCATATCCCCTCCACTGCTGTAGTCAAGCAGTTGCTTTTCACTATTATCTAATTCATAATAAACATAAAGTTGGCTAATATAGCCACATTTCTGACAGGTAGCATCCAAACTTGTTGTGTTGGGTGGGTTACTTCAGTTGTATCCAACTTTGTGACCTCATTTGAAGTTTTCTTGGCAGAGATCCTGGAGGAGTTTGCCATTTCCTTCTCCAGTTCAATTTAGAGATGAGGAATTGAGGCAAACAGGGTTAAGTGACTAATCCTGGATCACAGAGCTAGTGTCTGAGGCCACATTTGAATCAAGAAGATGAGTCTTCCTGACTGCAAGCTCAGCACTCCATCCATTGTGTCAGCTAGCTGCTCCAGCATCCAAATTAGATCTAGTCAACAAAATATATTAGCATATGACTATCTGTCAGTACTTTAAATGGAACTCCACAATATAATTTTTGGACTTAATGATAGTCTGATTGAGTGAAGTAAATTATTTAGGGGACTTTGATACTGAGTACCCTAGCAGTGGGACATAGATGTCAGAGTCACGTGTCTGACACTTTGACACTGTGTCCTGGCATAGCAAATGCCAGCATAAATGTCCCAAACATCGATGTGCCAGAGCCAGCTTAATGTCACCATGGAAGGGCAGACAGCATGATATTTGAAAGTCATTGGCCAGGGAAAGGGAAGTAGAGTCAACAGGGTTTGAAAAGTAAGGGTGGGTAACCTAGTCATTCTCTTGACTTCCTTATGGATCTCTGGGCTTAGGTTTTCTCTCTGAGCTTTTTCTTTTCTGATTTGACCATCTCTGGCAATTGGGGGCTTCAACCATTCTCTTTACTAATAAATGTGTATAAATATGGTAATAAAACTCCAGATCAATTTTTATTTATAACTGTGGAGAGCTGTCATACCCCCATATATAGCATACATCAACAAGAAGTATTTATTAAGCCCTTACACCTAAAAACCAAGAACTCTCATAGGAAAATGAGACTTACCTCTCTTGGCAAATTTAATAGTTTTTTTGGTGGCCATCATTCTCTTGGTACAAGGCAGTCTGGCATCTGTGTAATGTCCAAAGAGTATCTCTGGGCTTACTTAATTCAACATTGGCACATATGTGAGATAGCTAAACAAGTACTTCAAACCATGTTCATAGTTTTCATTCCTATCATGTCCAAATGGCATGAAGGGATGAGGTCAGATCAATATTTCCTGTATTTCTGCTTTTGATTCTTCTCAACCATGTGATCATGAGTCAAATCATAGGAAGGCCCAATGACAACACATTTCTTCACGTATTTTTAAATACCATAATGTCCTAGAAAAGTCCTAATTTCTTAAGATTCTTTAGACATGGACAGTGTATAATAAGCACTTTTATCTCCTGGGCCTTAGTATTCACTCTCTGTTGAGATATCCATGAACTCAATAAATGATCTGAAAAATTGTCATTGGACAGCTTCATAACAGTCTCTTGAAGCTCATCTAACACCTTTGCTAGGCTTTCCTCATGTACTTTAAGTGTTTCCAAAGATGTGGCAGTCCTCCAGTTAGATCATCACTTCCAGGTAGTTCATGTCTCCAACTTTCTTCTCCTTATCTCTCTATACTTTGTCTCTGAGATCACCTTCCATTATTCAACATATATCCTAGAGGTACATGTTTTCATGGAGTGTAGGAGGGTGCTGGGGGAGGATTAGCACCTCTGGTATGAGGTTACTCAACATCTTTTTTTTTTTTAAACCCTTACCTTCTGTCTTGGAATCAATACTGTGTATTGGTTCCAAGGCAGAAGAGTTCACCCACCTTTGATATCTACTTTTAACTCAACTCTCACCTGTGGCTCCAAGAAGCTGTAACATTTGAAGAGGCTACATCCAATAAAACCATCTCAGTAGACCAGCTAAATCATGTTGAGGGGAGCTGACAGGTTTTAAACCTATTGGTGATGTCTACCCCAAGCATATGAAACTTCTCCCAGTGGAAAGGGCAGATGAGAACAATTTATTCTAAAGGTGGTGAAGGTGGAACCCTCAAAGCATGGTAAGACAACAAAGCTGCCGACTTCATCCACTGCATCCTCAGACCATTGCTAGCCATCCTACCTTTTGTCTTGCCACTAGAATTTGATGACTTTGGAAGCCAGAGTGAGGCTGATGGCTTTGTGTACACTGCCTCACTTAAATCCAATTCATGGCAAGTCTTCTTGAAAAATGAAGGATGAACAACAACCAATGGGCCATTGGCATGTTCTTCTCCCCACCCCTCACCTTTGAAGGTGAGCTTTTGAGGGCGGAAATCATGCTTCTTTTTTTTTTTTTTGCTTTCCTTTGTATTTACAGTGTATCACATAGTGCTTGCTACATACTAAACATATTTAGTAAATGCTTATTAACTTGCTGACTGATGGTGATCTTCTTAGCCAAGTTCCTATAAGGCATGCATGCATGATCAGGGTGTCAAGATATTGAATCCCAGGCTAGGTGTTCTATTAATTCCTGGAATAGGCTATTGGTCCCCCCTCCCCCAAATGCTGACATGCTAGGGTTGCCTTCTTACTGATACCCCCAAATCCTCCCAATACTTTAAACTCTTGCTGATGTCACCTAGATATCTATTTTTTAAAATGCTCTGCAGAGTCTTAACCATCACATAGGCTCTAGAGGTATCTTTTGCAAATTGAGACACTTTACAAATGTCTTGTAGAATAACAAATACATGTCTTACTTGGGATCCACTGTCCAATACCAGATCTCTCTATATCTTTCATTAACCTACACCAGAGGAGTCAAAGTTACCACCAGGCAGGGTCACTACCACTCCCAAATGCCTGAATCAGATTAGAATATAATTTGGAAATGTTTAACAAAAGAAATAAAAATTCAGTGTGGCAGAAATAATGTGAATTTGTGGTTTTCTAAGTCAATTTTTGGTCACAAATATCTGTTTCTATTTGTTTGACACCATTGAGCTATATGGTCTCTTTATACCCTGAGTCATGTCTGTCATGATTGTAGGCACATCTTATTCAGGTCTCCAATTGCTCCTCCTCTGAGAGATGTGGCTTCTCCCCTGAGAAGCTTCTTAGCTTAGAGTGAGGTCCAGATTCTGGAAAATCCAGAAACCTATTAACATTCCTTCAGCATCAGACATAACAATCTATTTATAGATTTTCCTTATCTTTTAATTATTAAAAGTCAAGGAGTTTTGCTTTCCTCAATATATTCTTTTAAAAAATGCCCTTACCTTCTGCCCTAGTAACAACTCCAAGACAGAAGGGCAAGGGTTAGACAAACAGGATAAAATGACTTGCCCAGGGTCACATAGGTAGGAAGTGTTTCAGACCAGATTGGAACCCATATATACCTTAGTGCTCTATCCACTGTGATACCTAGCTGACTCTCCTCAGTATGTTCTTAAAAGATAATAAAGTAAAGGGGTAGCCAGGTGGCATAGCAGATAGAATGCCAGGTCTGGAGTCAGGAGGACCTGGGTTCTAATTTGAGCTCAGATAATTCCTAGCTGTGTGATCCTGGGAAAGTCATTTAACCCCACTTGCCAAGCCATTGGCCTTCTGTCTTAGACCTGTTACTAAGACAGAAAGTAAGGGCATATATATATATATATATATATATATATATATATATATATATATGTGTGTGTGTGTGTGTGTGTGTGTGTGTGTGTGTGTGTGTGTGTGTGTGTGTAAAGATAATGGTAGAATGGAAAACACTTTCGACTTGGAGGTAGAAGGCTTGGGTTTAAGTTTCTGACTTTAATTTAATAATGGTGTTCCCATGGGTGATTGGCTTATATTCTCTGAATCACAGTTTCTTCATACCTAAGATGGGCATGGTATTTTCCCTATCGATATTGTGGGGTTGTTGTAAGGATGAACTAAGAAATGGATTCTTTCCACAGACATTGAATGAGTGGAGTATAGCAAATAGGGCATTGGACTTATGTGAATCTTAAAATTGCTCAGACTATACCTTAGAAGATTTGGTTAAGCAATTCCCCTTTTGTAACAATGTGAGAACTTTTAAAATTACTCCACCCTGCTCAGACAGTGCCTTAGGGGAAGATAAAGTTGTAAACTCCTGATGAACAATGAAAAAGTCCCTGACTCATACTTATAGTGAAGCAAAAACCCTAAGCTAGGTCTATTTTTAGATCTAATACAAAAGGGTACTAAGTACCTATAAAGGTTAAATTAATAACTAAAAAGGTCAAGTAACTTACAAAAGGCAAGCTTAACAAAAGAGGTGTGAAGTACTCAGAAGATATAATCTAATCAGAGAAGGTGATAACAAAAGAAGATGTGAACTAAGAATGGTCAGTCCTGGGGGAAATGTCTACTGTGATTGGTAGATGTGAAAATTTAGGGGAGGTGACATAAGAGAAAATTTCTCTAAAATGAAGGAGAGTGTGGAGTTAGTTTGGAAGAGCTGGCTCTCTGAACTTATTTGGAGTTTGGAGTTAGTTGGAGGAGCTGAGTCTCTGAACTTAGTTCAGGAGTTGAGGATTTCAGTGAAGGACTGGAGTTTTGCTTTAGGACGATCTTGTGGTGAGTGATTAAAGACTGACTAGTCTCTCTTAAGGCTACTCTCTCTCTCCCTTTCCTTAATCCCTTCATTTGTATTAATTAAAATCTCCATAAAACCCAGCTGACTTGGGTATTTTTATATTTGGGAATTTTCCCCATGGCGACCACTTATTTTTTATTTAAATCAAGACACTAAAAATTATCTTTACAGTTTTGGCAATTCACAGTCTTGAAACCATATTTTTGCAGTCACACTTAAGAGTTGCAAAGTCTTGAATTCAAATTCACAGATGCTTGCTAGCTGTGTGACCCTGGGCAAGTGCCTTCATTTTCTCATTTGTAGGGGGATAGGAGTTATACTCAATAATTTTAAGGTCCCTTCTGCCTTTAAATTTATGATTCTATTACCTTATTGGTACTAGGAACTGATAGGTGAGGAAAATTCCTTTACCAATGCAAATTGAGACCTCTCTAATTGAGTCTCAAAACATTTCCTAGAGCATTGATGGAATAAGTAATTTGCCCATGGTCACACAATCAGTGTGCATCAGAGGTAGAACCTGAACTCAGGTCTTTCTGTCTTCAAGTCCAGCTCTCTATTCACCATGTCATGCTGAATGTTAAAGTAACTTTTAAAAAGACCTAAAAAATCAAATGTAAATGACAGCTCTTTTTATTTATAAAAAATGGCTAGGTGGATCTGACATTTGCCAAGATTTTCACTACTTTATGAGAAATATTATCTGCTCTACTGATCTGGCTACATCTATTTCAGAAGAAAAAAATACATTTTATTGATGCCTTTTGTCTTTATATTACAGTTATTTCCCAACTTGCTTCTAGATTGAACAGTGAAAGAAAACAGGAAAAACACTCAAAGAAAAACAGTAGCTATAGAAACCTTATCTGACAATGAATATAATATACCAGAATAATAGTCCCCCACTTCCTTGCTAGAAGGGAGATCTATTTCTTTATCTTTTTTCTAGGACCCTCAATGGTTGTTACCATTATTCAGAATTCAACTTCATTTTAGTGACCTCATTAATATTGTTTTGTTTTTAAACTAATAATTTTTTTAGCTTTAAATTTTTGGTTCTAAACTAATAGTTTTTTTAAGTTCTAAAATTAATTTTGTTCTGCATCAGTTCATATAAGTCTTCCCATGTTTCTCCAAGTTACTGATAATTAGCCTAATTTCTAAAAGTGATCTTTGGGTATTTCTTTCTCTCTCTTTTTTTTTTTAATTTAAAAGCAACACCATTAGGAAACAAGAGGAGTTTGCATTGTTATTAACCCACATTCAAAACTTTGCTCTTAGATGAAAATACAGTAGAAGTAACTTCTTAATTCTGTAATCTTGGGAAACAGTGAAGCAGTTGTTAAAATAAGGCTAACTTCATTGCATTTCTTTTTTTTTTTTGCAATTGCAGTTGTACATCCTTTGAGTTTGTTTGTGAAGGTAATATTTAAGGCATTTCAAAGGTATGGATAAATGGAATCGTCTTTGTAAACTGATCCCTCCATTTATTTTGTATGTTCTCTACTTACCCAAACACACAACTTATCATGATTTAAAAGAAGCCTTTTGAAATGTTATCTTAAAATGTGCATAATTTTTATAACCTGTTCTAGGCAGCAGATGAACTCATCATCCTCAGAGTGTCAACGGGCTTCAGCAAAGCCAGGTTGTGATTGGATGCCTGTACACTCATGATTTATAGTCTCGTTGAATGCAGCTGGGATTGGGAGCGAAGGTCGGAGCATGTATTTCAGTAGATGTATGGGAGTGGATTTTCAATATAAATTATGCAACACTTGGCATTCAACACAGATACAGGTCGAACAGCCACAGCAGAGTGTTTGTGGGTGTTCTGGCTGATTTGTGGTCTGTCCCGCCACTTGTGAGTGAGACTGGGTCATCCCTTACTTAGGAAAGTGTGGCACTGGAGGCTGCTGGTAATTAATTACCCCTGCAGGTGGTGGGGTCACAAATGGGAAACCTGGCATTTTGATCCTTTAAATTTGTGCTGTTGTGCCCCTGCCCTCAGAGGCCACTGTCATAGATTTCTTTAACAGGTCACCGAGGAGCGCTTAGCTCATTCTCTCTGGGTACAGCATGGAAGACTTTATGGTTTCATTAGCCCTGGTTCTTGCCCTAATTGCAAGGTAAAGTTTCCAGTTAAATCAGATCTTGAGATTTAGAACCAGAAGACACCTTAATGATTATTTAGTTCAATTCTGTAATATGAAGAGTAAAGAATTCTATAGTCCGTAAAAAGAAGAAACAGAGGCCCAGAGAAGTAAAGGAAATCAACAAAGATCATATACACAAGAAAGTAGGATCATAGCCTAATGTTCTCATAGGGCAATTAGTCCAATCCTCCCATTTTGCAGATAGGAAAGCTGAGGTGCCAAGAAGTTTAGCAGCTTACCCAAAACCACATAGGTGGTCCCTGTTAGAGACAATTTGAACCCACCTCCCTGAACTCCAGAGTCAAAGCTCCTTCCACCTTACCATATTGCATCTGTATCATAGCTGCCATTTAAATCCAATTTTTCTGACTCGAAATCGAGCCTGCACAAACTGTAGGGCCTTTCTGCCCAAGACTGAACTTTTTGGGCTCCCTGATGGTGATTTTGTTTTCTAAACATTTTTAATAAAATTGATTTTTCTCTCATTAGAAAAACCCAAACCAAACAACTCAGCCCTACTGCTCCAGTGCTAATCAAAGGAAGGCCAACTTGAGGCTATGAAGGAGCCAAGAATAATTTACCTTCACATTTACTCATTGGAGTGAGTTTCCTTTTGGCGATTACACGGATGCCCTAAAGCTTTGGCTGGAGTATTTTCTGAAAAAACAGAGAGAGCCTCTGGAGTCAAAGTCATTATTTTTGCATGAGGTATTTAATGCTAAACATAAATATTGAGAAGACCAGGCTCCAGGGCAAGCTCAGACTTTACTCTGATGCTCCTGAGGATCCTTCCTCACATCCAATTAGTCAAAGTGAAGGCTTAAACAAATGAAGGACTGATTAAAAACTGCTGCAGAGAGGAATCTTCTATGGCCCTGTTTTCTAGCTAAAGAAAAGTAGGCCATGGTGCTATTTCATTCTGGATTCCCTTGGGGTGCAGGCCTTTGGGTTAGAAGGGAAATCTTTTGGGCTGTCTTTCCTGAGTTACTGAGAGCATCCCATGGTCTCGAGGACAGATGGGACCTGTGCTGGAGGCTGCTTGTAAGGGGGTGTATATAGGTAGCCCAGCAAATGGGGGACTGGGTTTGAACTCAGTAAGACCTGAATTCAAATTCAGCTTTAGACATTTACTAGCTTTGTGATCCTGGACAAGTCTGTCAAGCTCAGTTTGCTCCAGTTTCCTCCACTAAAAGTAGCATAATATTAACACCTTCCTCCCAGGGTTGTTATGAGAATCAAACAACAGTATTTGAAAAACACTTAGTAGAAAGCCTGGCATATAGTAGATAATACATGCTTATTCCTTTTCTTGGAGACATGGCTTTCCACTCCACCCATCAGACTAGGTCTCTATATCTTGCCTAGGCTGAAAGTGCAGTGACCAGTCACGAGTTCAATTCCTTAATCCCTTTGCTCACTGGCACAGGAGTTTTGATGTGTTCCTGACTTGGCTAGCTCATTCCTTTTTGATCAAGAGACAGAAAGATGGTGGAGGAAAGAGGAAAGGAGGAGAAAGAGGAGAGAGGGAGAGAGAGAGAAAGAGAGAGGAAGGGAGGGAGGGAGAGAGAGACAGAGAGAAAGAGAGACAGAGAGAGGGAGAGAGAGAGGGAGGGAGAGGAAGGGAGAGGGAGAGAGAGAGGGAGAAAGAGAGACGGAGGGAGAAAGAGAGAGAGATAGAGGGAGGGAAGGAGAAAGAGAGAGAGACAGAAGAAGGGAGGGAGAGAGAGAAAGAGAGAGGAAGGGAGGGAAGAGAGAGAGAGAGAGAAAGGGAGGGAGGGAGGGAGAGAGAGAGACAGAGAGAGAGACAGAGAGACAGAGAGGTCTTTTTAAATCCTTATCCAGTTTTCTAATCAACTGGAGCAAATGAGGTGAAGAATATTGAAATAAGAAATGGAGAGAAAGAATATTAGAAGTAGATTTGCATTCAGAAGACTTGAGTTTAAATCCTACCTTGGCTGTACTCCTATTGACCTCAGTTTCCTGCTCTATAAAATGGGTGTTTGTGTGTGTGATATAATGGTACTTGCACTATAGGGTTACTGTAAGTCTCAAATATAAGATAATTAATTTAATTTTCTATCTAAATACCACCTATTATTATTAAATGACTAGTGATGGTACTATTTCTTATCTAGGCTAGCTTCATTCTTCCCAATTTTACACTGGGCCCTATCATGGGATTCACCATGTTAGAATTGGGAGCCAGTACAAATCAAGCTGGCTTAGCCTGCTGAAATGGCGTGTCCCATTAGGAAGCTCTGTCTAAGCTCTATGCTCTCTACGCAACTTAGTGCTCTCTATGGAAAGCACAATATAATTTCATTAGCCAGTCCCACCTTAGTGGTAAGATGTCATCATATAGTCCCACCCTCACAGAGGACTCATACTATACAGTTTTTACCTACATAGTCACATGCTGTATTTAGTTTTATTGCTTCCCAAACTATGTTAATGTAATTAATGTAGTCATACAAACCTCCCCCCAGTCCCATACTCTCCATCTCAGCTTGAGTGAATCAATCAATGAATCAGTCAAAAGTTCAAACAAGTCCTTAATTAAGTCTTCAATCAATAATCAACTGCTTTGATTATTGGCTGAAGATAGACGGTATCACAGGGACGTAGGTATCTCGTACTTGGCTGAAAGAATCAGGCATACATCTATCTGCTCATTTGTTTCAAATAGCAAAAGCCAGTTTAGAGTTTCCTGGATT